>NW_018480017.1:149888-286841 GCF_002113885.1 Mizuhopecten yessoensis | reverse complement strand
TGGGGGGTATGGGGTATGGGGTATGGTTATGGGGTATGGGGTATGGGGTATGGATATGTACCGAGTGGAAAAGTCATGTACTGATAGAAGAAGAAACACGTTCGAAGAAAAGATGTTCAAGATTGATCAAATGTTCTCCAAAATCTCCTTTCTATTAATTCTTCTTTTTGCAGTATACAGTGTCACAATAAGTCTGTAACCCTGAATCAACGGTACTAAAATGACAGTGAGAAGTGAGGGTAATGGCTAGGTTTATCAACTTGCAGAGACGGCTATAAATCGTTGTTTATAAGGATTCTGGTGAAAATTAGGAATCTACTCCTATTTATTCTATTTATTGATTCATTTCAATTCAACATTACATGTGTGATATAATTTAGTTACAAGTACATGTGTCATCAACAGCAACAGCAATAAAATGACGAATAGTAAGTGGCTGAATTTGTATGCTTTTAAGTTGATCCACGATAAGGTAAAAACTAGACTGGCCTTTTCTTGATTGGCTCTGTTAATGAACTTTAAATCTGCGTAACAAGCTTCGAAAATAAAGTTTTTGAAACATTTCAAAGATTTAGTCACGGTACATGATAAAAACGGAATTAATGAGATAAAACAACAAAAGGGGCTACGTCTGTATTGTAGACTTGGTAATTTAAAATGCTGACAGACATATGTGTATGGTAATTTATTTTCACTTTAAAAACAAAAACAGAAAAATGAAAATAAATGGACCATTTCCAAAAGTTGACTATGGAGGACTGACAGGGAAATGATATTACAAAAGCACAAAATCCGAGCCCAAAAGTTGTTCAACAAGATTCAACGTCGTCGATACACAATATATATTGAACTCAGATATTAGGTTCGTTATGTTGAATATGTTGTTTTATGGAACAGCTATCATAATAAAACAAATAATTCCACTTTCCATAGTTACAATCGCTGTCCTCATTATTTATTCTTATTCAGAAATGTTAACCATTTAAAATCATATTTTTTCGCACATGATGTGCGAGAGTAGTTAATCGAAAACAAAAGAACTGTCATACGATATATTGGGTGGAAATTACATTGTATAAACATATCAAACCGTCCCATCAATCACAGTCGGTGTATATAAAGACAACACACGAAGTTTATTGTCATGCCAAAGCTTTGAGGTAAAAAAGGAAACGGATTAATTGTTCGGTGATGACTTCCGGTGTAGAGCTAGATATAACCTAACTTTTTATTTAATCGGTGAATGCCCTTACTGTATCGGGGAATGACCTTACCGTATCAGTGAATGTCCTTACTGTATCGGTGAATGCCCTTACTGTATCGGTGAATGTCCTAACTGTATCGGTGAATGCCCTTACTGTATCGGTGAATGCCCTTACTGTATCGGTGAATGTCCTTACTGGATCGGTGAATGGCTTTACTATATCGGTGAATTTCCCTGCTGTTCCGGTGAATGGCTTTACGGTATCTATGAATGCCCTTACTGGATCGGTGAATGCCGTTACTGTATCGGTGAAAGCCCTTACTGTATCGTTGAATGTCCTTACTGTATCAGTGAAGGCCTTTAGGGTTTCGGTGAATGCCCTTTCTGTATCGGGGAATGGCCTTACCGTATCAGTGAATGTCCTTACTGTATCGGGGGATGGCCTTACTGTATCGGGGAATTCCCTTGCTGTTTCGGTGAATGCCCTTGCTGTTTCGGTGAATGGCTTTAATGTATCGGTGAATGTCTTTACTGTATCGATGAATGGCTTTACTGTATCGGTGAATGCCCTTACTGTATCGGTGAACGCCTTTACTGTATCGGTGAATGCCTTTACTGTATCGGTGAATTCCCTTGCTGTTTCGGTGAATGGCTTTACTGTATCGGTGAATGCCCTTACTGTATCGGTGAATGGCTTTACTGTATCGGTGAATGCCCTTACTGTATCAGTGAAGGCCTTTACTGTTTCGGTGAATGCCTTTACTGTATCGGTGAATGCCCTTACTGTTTCGGTGAATGGCTTTACTGTATCGGTGAATGTCCTTACTGTATCGATGAATGCCCTTGCTGTTTCGGTGAATGCCCTTACTGTATCGGTAAATGCCCTTACTGTATCGGTAAATGGCTTTATGTATCGGTAAATGTCCTTACTGTATCGATGAATGCCCTTACTGTATCGGTGAATGCCCTTACTGTATCGGTGAATGGCTTTACTGTATCGGTGAATGCCCTTACTGTATCAGTGAAGGCCTTTACTGTTTCGGTGAATGCCTTTACTGTATCGGTGAATGCCCTTACTGTTTCGGTGAATGGCTTTACTGTATCGGTGAATGTCCTTACTGTATCGATGAATGCCCTTGCTGTTTCGGTGAATGCCCTTACTGTATCGGTAAATGCCCTTACTGTATCGGTAAATGGCTTTATGTATCGGTAAATGTCCTTACTGTATCGATGAATGCCCTTACTGTATCGGTGAATGCCCTTACTGTATCGGTGAATGGCTTTACTGTATCGGTGAATGCCCTTACTGTATCAGTGAAGGCCTTTACTGTTTCGGTGAATGCCTTTACTGTATCGGTGAATGCCCTTACTGTTTCGGTGAATGGCTTTACTGTATCGGTGAATGTCCTTACTGTATCGATGAATGCCCTTGCTGTTTCGGTGAATGCCCTTACTGTATCGGTAAATGCCCTTACTGTATCGGTAAATGGCTTTATGTATCGGTAAATGTCCTTACTGTATCGGTGAATGCCCTTACTGTATCGGTGAATGCCCTTACTGTATCGGTGAATGGCTTTACTGTATCGGAGAATGCCCTTACTGTATCGGTAAATGTCCTTACTGTATCGGTGAATGCCCTTACTGTATCAGTGAAGGCCTTTACTGTTTCGGTGAATGCTTTTACTGTATCGGTGGATGCCCTTACTGTTTCGGTGAATGGCTTTACTGTATCGGTGAATGCCCTTACTGTATCGGTGAATGGCTTTACTGTATCGGAGAATGCCCTTACTGTATCGGTTAATGTCCTTACTGTATCGGTGAATGCCCTTACTGTATCAGTGAAGGCCTTTACTGTTTCGGTGAATGCCCTTACTGTATCGGTGAAGGCCTTTACTTTTTCGGTGAATGCCCTTACTGTATCGGTGAATGGCTTTACTGTATCGGTGAATGCCCTTACTGGATCGGTAAATGGCTTTACTGTATCAGTAAATGGCTTTAATGTATCGGTGAATGCCCTTACTGTTTCGGTGAATGCCCTTACTGTATCGGTAAATGGCTTTACTGTATCAGTAAATGGCTTTAATGTATCGATGAATGCCCTTACTGTATCGGTGAATGCCCTTACTGTTTCGTTGAATGCCCTTACTGTATCGGTGAATGCCCTTACTGTATCGGTGAAGGCCTTTACTGTATCGGTGAATGGCTTTACAGTATCGGTGAATGCCCTTACTGTATCGTTGAATGCCCTAACTGTATGGGTGAATGCCCTTACTGTTTCGTTGAATGCCCTTACTGTATCGGTGAATGCCCTTACTGTATCGATGAATGCCCTTACTGTATAGGTGAATGCCCTTACTGTATAGGTGAATGCCCTTACTGTGTCCTATTATAAAATATCAGATGCCCTGAATTTGCTGTCCAGCTGTTGACAGGATGGTGATGTGTTATTTGGTGTAATATAACGGTCATTGAGAACACATTGCACGTCAGTCCAGTGTTTCTCTACTACTACTAATTGAGATTTCTATGAAATCAACAAGAGTATTGACAAGTCTGTATATTGATTAGATAATGTCACGTCACTTGCAGGATTATAGTATTCAATCCCTCCAACAGGCATGCATTACACACGTATATATTAGATAAGACGAGAATAGACCAGCCCGACGTATTTGTCCCTCTGTCCTTGTCCCTAACTCAAGGTCACCCTCCCGTAGACTCGTCCTTGGGATGTAAATTTGTCTCCGGGAATCTTAAATAGATTTCAATTCCTTTCGATCTTTTACAAATCAATTAGTTTAAATATGTATGACAGGAATACGATAACCTCTGACAAGTTGCTGGTAGCCTCTGGCCGCTGTACATGCGATCAGAAATACTGTCACTCGATCTTTGATAGCCACGCGATATACCACTAGTTGAGCGAAATAAGGTCATCATTACATTGTGGGGGAATCTAACATAGAGTTTGCTTACTGTTAAACATTTGTCATATAACATCAGTCAAAACTAATATGATGACGTGATATATTAAAACTAACATGATACGTAATGTCACAATAAATTACATACTACAACTAATTTGATGGAGTAATGAAATTAAAATAAATGATGACGTAATATATAAAAGCTAACATGATACGTAATGCAACTATATATCATTTATTACAACTAACATGATGATGTAAAAAAAAAAAAAAACTGAATGAGTTAATAAAATATTTTGACTATTCTTGAACATCGTTTTCTCAAAAGTGTTTTTTTTATCAAACCGTTTGATTTTACGACTCTTTCGTTCTCTTATTATGAGATCTTTCTCAGTTTTCCAAAAACGAAAGACAAGTGGCTATACACATATATGGTTGTAAATCCTTTTTTAACATACTGTGAAAAACGCAATAAACGTACTTAGGATGAAATGATGAGTTTGATTGAGTTTCAGGTTGACAATATCTTTCTTTGCTGAATTCAGTAGCAAGATTTTCCAGGAGACTGGGCGTTCCTTTGGGGAACCAGGAGACTGTGGGCATTCCTATGGGGAACTAGGAGACTGTGGGCGTTCCTATGGGGAACTAGGAGACTGTGGGCGTTCCTATGGGGAATTGAACTTAAGTTTTATATGGGGCTGAATTAACTGAAAAGCGTTTCACGTCAAGCCGCGTATATGTGACGGACTATCTTTGAAATGTTTTGACCACGTCGATCGTATATACCCTCAGGGACACTACCAACAACATCAGCCGCTTTCCCCGATCTTGACTTTCAATATGACCAACTTGGACTATTTACTTATATGCTGTATGATAAGTGTTGCGATTCCGATTTTCCAATCGTGAACTTTCCGTTTCTTGATAGAAGCATCCTTACATCCACAACTCACGGCGTTAAGATATCGCAGTTTATGATATAACATTTTTCTCGATTGATGTCGACTGCTGACGGACCAATATATAACACTGGTTTACCAGCCATGCAGTTTGTTGTAGACTACCTGACAGATATATTGTCTCCTCCATCATGTACTTATTTGAAATGAAATGTTTTGAATATGTTCATAAGTGTACCTTGTTGTCTCGTTGGTACTATCCTGGTTCGAGATTTGAGGATGTGACATTACAAAGATTTGACCAATATTAATTTAGTGGTTGTCGCCGATGAAGTAGAAGACGATTACTACCGGGACATCTTATCTCATTTTCCTTCTGTATTTTCAGAAGTCTCCATGTAATTCTTTCATATTTTGCCTTTGTTTATCGATTTTGAGTTCGAATTGCCGTTTTGTTGACACCATGGTATTATCCAGTTGATATGCTGCTGTATGGTGCGCTATTCGTTATATTGTTCTATTGGAGCAAAAAAGGGAATAAATAATCCAAATGTGTTCTTGCTTCAGGTGAATGATGTTCGTTCATCGTATCTTCGGAGCCACTTAAACAACACACGGAACCACCGAAAAAACACATAGCACCACCGAAACAGGACACTGAGGCCCCGACATAACAACAAAGTCAACGCAAGCATTGAGCTTCCTTATGATTGTGTACCCTATTCTCTTACCGAGGAATCACATACACCCACGTCGTTGCCTTATTTAGAGTCGATCGAAAGAAATAACAAGTCATCTTAATGTCCGTCAAATTACTTTAGATGACTTAATATAAAGTCTTTAATCCTAATAAGTGATAGCCATTGTGTAAAGGTGTCCCAATCAATATCCGCGAGAAAGTAATGACCGAACTAATTTATAATTCAATTACCTATTCCTTTCAAAGTAGGAACTATACATAAAGCATGCTTGTTGAGTTTAAACAAAACGAGCAGACCATATCACGTTTCTGTTTTTATTTATTAAATCACAATCTATTTCAATTTACAAACATCACAAAACAATTAATAAATACATTTTCTATCAAAGCACTAACGCACACTTGATACATACACAACAGGTATTACCTAATTAGGTATACTCACACGGTCACGGAGATACAATTCCACGGGGATCGCTTATTATGCCCGTGCTGGATAATAACCCTATGGGGGCGACCTCTACTCTACTTACACTAAACAACAGACAAAATGCACCTCCTACGCCGTTTGTATCTCAACACTAAAGTAAGATATATCAGAAATGACAATACTGGTGCACCGCCAAACCATAGGCTGAGTAAAAGAAATGTTGACTAAAAGTGTTTACGTACGAATTTGATAATATTTTGTCCATGTACAAACACAATGATTACGCCATCCACTGTACGTGTATATAAAGGCGACAATCACATGCATTTGGGATAAAATTATAATATACATAAATCTACAACATTATCGAGTATGTGGTATATATATATACAAATGTATCAAGCGATTCCTCCGACACCCACGTAAGTCGACATCTTTTCTTTGGTGTTCCAATTTTAATTACGTCCGTATCAGCAAGACCTACTGACGCTGTGCGTTATCAGAATAACTCATATTACGTGTTGTCCAATAGTCCTAACCAAACTAACGAACAATTGTAAATATAGTAAGTCACGTTTCTGAGACCTTTTTGGAATTTGTCGCTTTTCGAAACGACGTGACACCAACAAAACAAATAATGAATTCCTTCAAGTATTCGTTAAACAGTGACACAAACTCCTTGTTACCTGTACGCAGGAACAGTACAAAACGTAGATAAAATCAACATGACAACGAAATCACTCGCATTTATGAGAAAGTCCTATTTAATTGATTATATAACAATTATTCTTAAAAAGTGATGACACAGACAGCTTTGTGTTCTCTGTATTGTGTTCGTCTTATCATTTAAAAGTAGAATGTCAGCAATATACTAGTAAATGCAATTGAAAGGAATCCTACTTTTAACAAATTATTTACCATGTGTAACTATGGTAACGCATTGTCTTGGTTTGACAAGTGATATAATATTATATAATATGCAGTGCTGTGTGACTTTGAGATGTAACGATGGTTACACTTCACTGT
This sequence comes from Mizuhopecten yessoensis, assembly GCF_002113885.1. Lineage (NCBI taxonomy): Eukaryota > Metazoa > Mollusca > Bivalvia > Pectinida > Pectinidae > Mizuhopecten > Mizuhopecten yessoensis. Next base: position 279,655 of record NW_018480017.1, on the reverse strand, counting down.
TATGCGTGACCAGCAATCTAGTCAGCAGACAATAATACAATATGAAGTTAATATACGTGTCTAATGATTAAAGTATACTGTTAATTGTCGTTGTTCGTTATTGTAAAATAAAAACAAAAGGTTGCACACGCCAGTCGGACTCATCACACTTATGACAATCGCATGGTGAATGAAGCTTTGTCGGACCAGACTGGTCATCGCGTTGAAGCACAGACAGTAGCTGATACAATTAACTTAAGGTAATGAAGCATTTCTAATTTCAGGGAATCAAACTAATGTATACTTCTATAGAAACAAAACTGTATGATAAAAGTTGGTATGGTTGAATGCAAGGGTTGTTTAGGTTTAATATTTGTCGATGTGTCTATTTTCCATATTTTCCTCTATATATGTTTGGGTGTTTAGACTAAGGACAAGAATGGAGATAGCAGAAAATATGGCTGTATATAAATAATTACACTCACTGTAAAACAACAACTCAAAAAACCCTATTGCCGATCGAATACCACATTGATATATTTATATATAATAATAGTATTGAATTGAAACTTGACATTGTATTCTCATACATTTATGTAACGTGTTGTGAGAAATCACATATAACTTCTATTAACAAATACACTGACATTAAATATATTGCCGTTCAGATACAATATTGACATATACATATAACATTTGTTTTGATATTTGATATATACGTATACATGTGCATTATATGTGGTATGGGAGTGAGTCAATACCGATGTATTTGAGGTAGTTGACTTTATCCAAATAATTTTAATCAGCAAATGTCTCGAATACGTACGATTGTATATATGTGTTGATGGAACTTCCTGAATATCGTTTTTACAATAGAGTTTTGACTTGACTGATATTAAAGAGTAACTATCCCAAACCAAGACAGCCACCACCTTACCAATCATATTCACTGTGACTTTCATATTGTCAACCTTCATCTTACCCATCATATCTAGGACAACCTTCTTACTTGAAACCATACACTGACCAATCGTATCCATGGTAACCTTTATATAGGCAACCGCAAACTAACCACCAACTTACCTATCATATCCATGGTAACCTTCATATCGGAAACCACCAACTTAGCTATCATATCTTTGGTAACCTTCCTATTGGAAACCACCAACTTACCTATCATATCCATGGTAACCTTCATATTGGAAACCGCCAACTTACCTATCATATCCATGGTAACTTTCATATTGGAAACCACCAACTTACCTATCATATCCATGGTAACCTTCATATTGGAAACAAACAGCTAACCTATCATATCCATGGTGACGTTCATATTGGAAACCGCCAACTTACCTATCATATCGATGGTAACCTTCATATTGGAAACCATCAACTTACCTATCATATCCATGGTAACCTTTTTATTGGAAACCACCAACTTACCTATCATATCCATGGTAACCTTCCTATTGGAAACCACCAACTTACCTATCATATCCATGGTAACCTTCATATTGGAAACCGCCAACTCACCTATCATATCTATGGTAACCTTCATATTGGAAACCGCCAACTCACCTATCATATCCAGGGTAACCTTCATATTGGAAACTTCCATTTGCCTATCATATCCATGGGAACATTCATTTTGGCAAACACCAACCCAACTTGCCAACAATCCTGTTGACATCCATACAGTTTTAGAACGACATATTGATAACCCTTCATTTTCAGAGCGTATTATTACTCTTGGTTCCTTTAAAATGAAATTTACATACACCCGTATGTTACTTTTATAGAAAAAGAACAATTAGAAAAAGCGATCGGTATCGGTAACTCAACTGTACGAGTCATGCCGATCAATCTAATACTGATTTGATTGAGATCATTCTCTTTAGTTTTCTAAGACATGTAAATAAGTATCGATAACAGTTGTGTAGGTATTACTGACTCTCCACATAACATTTATAGTTTTGCACGTGTTGCATTCATTGCTAGTCTTCCTAACGTTTTTGTTTTCAATTTCTTCCTTTGAATAACAGCTCATACTTTTGATATGTATCTTTTGACTTTCCTCACACTAGAATTCCATTTGAAATATTGCTGTTCAAAGCTTTCCTCGGAGAAAAACAGCACAGTTCACACAAACTGTTCACCGATAATCACTGATCATCAAAAACGCCGACTTTAAAGGTCGCTTAACTATATTCTGATATAAAGTACTCTTTCTAAACACTGGTTAATATTCGATGTTTTCTACAAATGTTTTTCGTCAATGCTTATATCAAGCAAACTGTTGTCTGTGCTCGTCATTGTCGATGGATAAGAACACGCACATTCTAAGCTCGTTTGATTATAACTTGGCTACGGGAGTACCTCAGTCTAACAGTCGTTTGATTATAACTTTGCTACGGGCGTACTTCCGTCTAATAGTGTTTTATCTGTGATCTCATTCATTGGTTGTTCATCCAGACAACCGTTTGTATAATCCTTCTGTCGCTCCTGGTTCTTCCGGTACTGTTTGACGATGCGAGTTATCTCCTCTGCTGGTGGGGCGATGATGACGACGAGCGCCATGATGACAGCCCAAGCCTGGGTAAACCCAACCCAGACCACGAACTGTGCCTCGTCCATCATCGGGAAACTTGCCATAATGCCAGGGATGATAAAGGCGACGACGACGATGCTGCACGTCCCGCCAACATACGCTGTCATCTTGGCCTTACGGAAAGTAAACGACATTTGTTCGAAGGTTGGTTTGGTATCGTAGTGGAGCCCTTTGAGCTCCTCGCGGTAGTTGAGTTCCCACGGATTGAGCGGGTTATCAATGTCGTACAGCTTCTGCCATTCGACGTCCTCGTCGTAACTCGTTTTAATTTTATTGGTGAATATTGACACGACTATGCAACCGATCAAACTAGCACCAAAGCTGCAACAAGTGCCTGCTAGAATGGTGTAATCCTGTACGGTGTTGATGAGGAAGTTACTAAGTCCTCCCTCGTACATGGTCGCGACCGACAGGGTAGCCGTCACACCCAAGAGCAGACCAGCCAGCCCTCCTGAAATGACAAAAGAATATACCACATCAATCATGAAGTCAAATTTATGCCAATGAAAGAGCTCAGCATCCAAGCTCGCAACTCAGACTGAAACCATTACCAGTTTTCTTCAAAATAATTGCTTTCTGGCAACTTTCCGTTCTGTTGCATTTAAAATAAACATGTTTCACAACCGTTTTGCTAAATAATTTTTTAATATGTGCCGCTTAACTTTTTCTTTTGACTTTTATCAATATTTTTACCCTCCTTTTATTTGGAGAAAGATTTCATATGCACTCATACGGACATTTTAAATAATACTATGTAATAATCACCAACTCGGCACAGCGCTGTTTAGTCAATTGTTTGTAGGTGTATGCAGACCACAACACTGGCCATTTACACTCATGCATGACAAACGATACAGGTATTTTCAAAAACTCTCAAAACACTTCAAAATAGTGTTTGTGTAGTAAATAGATTTATTGTTTCGCCTTACTTGTAGATATAATATAGATCAGAAGCAGTGTTTGCAGATGAATTATAATTATATAGTTTTACTTATTTGCAGGTCAATTATAATAAGGCTTAGCTCTGTTATCTTAAAATAAGATCTATCGTATTAGAACCTTGCGTAATTATTTTAGACTGTTTAATAAAGAAGCATTCACCATTATTTGTAGATCTATTTTATAGCCTTTCCGCATTAATTATCTGTAGGTCTATTTTATAGCCGTTCAGTATTACTTATCTGTAAATCTATTGTATAGCGTTTCAGCATTACTTATCTGTAAATCTATTGTATAGCCTTTCAGTATTACTTATCTGTAGATCTATTGTATAGCCTGTCATTATTACTTATCTGTAGATCCATTGTATAGCCTGTCATTATTACTTATCTGTAGATCTATTTTATAGCCTTTCAGTATTACTTATCTGTAGATCTATTGTACAGCTTTTCAGTATTACTTATCTGTAGATCTATTGTGCAGCTTTTCAATATTACTTATCTGTAGATCTATTGTACAGCTTTTCAGTATTACTTATCTGTAGATCTTTTTTATAGCCTTTCATTATTACTTATCTGTAGATCTTTTGTATAGCCCTTCAGTATTACTTATCTGTAGATCTTTTGTTTAGCCTTTCAGTATTATTTATCTGTAGATCTATTGTATATTGCAGAGTCTAGCATTATTTACTTGTACATTTATCATCATATTGCTTGGTATAAATATTTTTATTATGAAGTAGTGGTATTTCTATGAAAAATAATTTATTTCATTGACAAAAGGTCCAAAGTCATGAGCAGCTCGAAGTTCTGAACCTAACTGTTCAAGGCATGATTACCGTAACACAAAATAAACGCAAAAAAATAAACTTGTATAATTTCAAAATATATTGATATATAAAAACGAAAGATGTTTATATAGTAGAATTAACAACAATCGTTAAATGACAACTAACACAAAAAGTGTATAGTTCTCATTTTCGGTATCGCCTCGTTAATTTTATCAAGACTATAACAACTAGACCCTGCTCTTTACCTAAATAACCTATTATAATTTCTATAGATACACACGTGTCAATTTAATAATGAAGTCTTCGTTAGTCCTTATTCATATGTTAGGCTTCAAATCCTATATTTGTCTTCTATTTAAACTGTCATGTCCCCACCCTATGTCATCTGCGCACCTGACCCCTTCACCAAAATCGCCTTTTATTGCCCTATACAGAATAAGGTTACGATCCATCGTCTGTACTATAAGCTGTTTATTATTTTTGTACCAAACAACAGGAATTTACATACATAAGGTTCTAAACAATTGTCCATTTACCTACAGTATGACAATGATTTAGACACACTACCATACTCTGTAACACTTACCTATGGTATGACAATGATCTAGACAGACTACCATACTCATAAGGTTCTAAACAATTGTCCATTTACCTACAGTATGCCAATGATTTAGACACACTACCATACTCTGTCATACATAAGGTTCTAAACAATTGTCCATTTTCCTACAGTATGACAATGATTTAGACACACTACCATACTCTGTCATACATAAGGTTCTAAACAATTGTCCATTTACCTACAGTATGACAATGATTTAGCCACACTACCATACTCTGTAACACTTACCTACGGTATGACAATGATTTAGACACACTACCATACTCTGTCATACATAAGGTTCTAAACAATTGTCCATTTTCCTACAGTATGACAATGATTTAGACACACTATCATATTCTGTAACACTTACCTACGGTATGACAATGATTTAGACACACTAGCATATTCTGTAACACTTACCTACAGTATGACAATAATTTAGACACACTATCATATTCTGTAACACTTACATACAGTATGACAATGATTTATACACACTACCATACTCTGTAACACTTACCTATGGTATGACAATGATCTAGACAGACTACCATACTCTGTAACACTTACCTACAGTATGACAATGATTTAGACACACTACCATATTCTGTAACACTTACCTACAGTATGACAGTGATTTAGACACACTACCATACTCTGTAACACTTGCCTACGGTATGACAATGATTTAGACACACTATCATATTCTGTAACACTTACATACAGTATGACAATGATTTATACACACTACCCTTCTCTGTAACACTTACCTATGGTATGACAATGATCTAGACAGACTACCATACTTTGTAACACTTACCTACAGTATGACAATAATTTAGACACACTGCCATATTCTGTAACACTTACCTACAGTATGACAATGATTTAGACACCCTATCATACTCTGTAACACTTACCTAAAGTATGACAATGATTTAGACACACTACTATACTCTGTAATATTTACCTACAGTATGACAATGACTTATACACACTACCATACTCTGTAACACTTACCTACAGTACGACAATTATCTAGACACACTACCCTACTCTGTAACACTTACCTACAGTATGAAAATGATTTATACACACTACCATACTCTGTAACACTTACCTACAGTATGACAATGATTTAGACACACTACCATACACTGTAACACTTACCTACAGTATGACAATGACTTATACACACTACCATACTCTGTAACACTTCCCTACAGTATGACAATGATTTAGACACACTACCATATTCTGTAACATTTACCAACAGTATGACAATGATTTATACACACTACCATACTCTGTAACACTTACCTACAGTATGACAATGATTTAGACACACTACCATACTCTGTAACACTTATCTACATCAAGACAATGATCTAAACACACGACCATACTCTGTAACACTTACCTACAGTATGACAATGATTTAGACACACTACCATACTCTGTAACACTTACCTACAGTATGACAATGATTTAGACACACTACCATACTCTGTAACACTTACCTACAGTATGACAATGATTTAGACACACTACCATACTCTGTAACACTTACCTACAGTATGACAATGATTTAGACACACTACCATACTCTGTAACACTTACCTACAGTATGACAATGATTTAGACACACTACCATACTCTGTAACACTTACCTACAGTATGACAATGATTTAGACACACTACCATACTCTGTAACACTTACCTACAGTATGACAATGATTTAGACACACTACCATACTCTGTAACACTTACCTACAGTATGACAATGATTTAGACACACTACCATACTCTGTAACACTTACCTACAGTATGACAATGATTTAGACACACTACCATACTCTGTAACACTTACCTACAGTATGACAATGATTTAGACACACTACCATACTCTGTAACACTTACCTACAGTATGACAATGATTTAGACACACTACCATACTCTGTAACACTTACCTACAGTATGACAATGATTTAGACACACTACCATACTCTGTAACACTTACCTACAGTATGACAATGATTTAGACACACTACCATACTCTGTAACACTTACCTACAGTATGACAATGATTTAGACACACTACCATACTCTGTAACACTTACCTACAGTATGACAATGATTTAGACACACTACCATACTCTGTAACACTTACCTACAGTATGACAATGATTTAGACACACTACCATACTCTGTAACACTTACCTACAGTATGACAATGATTTAGACACACTACCATACTCTGTAACACTTACCTACAGTATGACAATGATTTAGACACACTACCATACTCTGTAACACTTACCTACAGTATGACAATGATTTAGACACACTACCATACTCTGTAACACTTACCTACAGTATGACAATGATTTAGACACACTACCATACTCTGTAACACTTACCTACAGTATGACAATGATTTAGACACACTACCATACTCTGTAACACTTACCTACAGTATGACAATGATTTAGACACACTACCATACTCTGTAACACTTACCTACAGTATGACAATGATTTAGACACACTACCATACTCTGTAACACTTACCTACAGTATGACAATGATTTAGACACACTACCATACTCTGTAACACTTACCTACAGTATGACAATGATTTAGACACACTACCATACTCTGTAACACTTACCTACAGTATGACAATGATTTAGACACACTACCATACTCTGTAACACTTACCTACAGTATGACAATGATTTAGACACACTACCATACTCTGTAACACTTACCTACAGTATGACAATGATTTAGACACACTACCATACTCTGTAACACTTACCTACAGTATGACAATGATTTAGACACACTACCATACTCTGTAACACTTACCTACAGTATGACAATGATTTAGACACACTACCATACTCTGTAACACTTACCTACAGTATGACAATGATTTAGACACACTACCATACTCTGTAACACTTACCTACAGTATGACAATGATTTAGACACACTACCATACTCTGTAACACTTACCTACAGTATGACAATGATTTAGACACACTACCATACTCTGTAACACTTACCTACAGTATGACAATGATTTAGACACACTACCATACTCTGTAACACTTACCTACAGTATGACAATGATTTAGACACACTACCATACTCTGTAACACTTACCTACAGTATGACAATGATTTAGACACACTACCATACTCTGTAACACTTACCTACAGTATGACAATGATTTAGACACACTACCATACTCTGTAACACTTACCTACAGTATGACAATGATTTAGACACACTACCATACTCTGTAACACTTACCTACAGTATGACAATGATTTAGACACACTACCATACTCTGTAACACTTACCTACAGTATGACAATGATTTAGACACACTACCATACTCTGTAACACTTACCTACAGTATGACAATGATTTAGACACACTACCATACTCTGTAACACTTACCTACAGTATGACAATGATTTAGACACACTACCATACTCTGTAACACTTACCTACAGTATGACAATGATTTAGACACACTACCATACTCTGTAACACTTACCTACAGTATGACAATGATTTAGACACACTACCATACTCTGTAACACTTACCTACAGTATGACAATGATTTAGACACACTACCATACTCTGTAACACTTACCTACAGTATGACAATGATTTAGACACACTACCATACTCTGTAACACTTACCTACAGTATGACAATGATTTAGACACACTACCATACTCTGTAACACTTACCTACAGTATGACAATGATTTAGACACACTACCATACTCTGTAACACTTACCTACAGTATGACAATGATTTAGACACACTACCATACTCTGTAACACTTACCTACAGTATGACAATGATTTAGACACACTACCATACTCTGTAACACTTACCTACAGTATGACAATGATTTAGACACACTACCATACTCTGTAACACTTACCTACAGTATGACAATGATTTAGACACACTACCATACTCTGTAACACTTACCTACAGTATGACAATGATTTAGACACACTACCATACTCTGTAACACTTACCTACAGTATGACAATGATTTAGACACACTACCATACTCTGTAACACTTACCTACAGTATGACAATGATTTAGACACACTACCATACTCTGTAACACTTACCTACAGTATGACAATGATTTAGACACACTACCATACTCTGTAACACTTACCTACAGTATGACAATGATTTAGACACACTACCATACTCTGTAACACTTACCTACAGTATGACAATGATTTAGACACACTACCATACTCTGTAACACTTACCTACAGTATGACAATGATTTAGACACACTACCATACTCTGTAACACTTACCTACAGTATGACAATGATTTAGACACACTACCATACTCTGTAACACTTACCTACAGTATGACAATGATTTAGACACACTACCATACTCTGTAACACTTACCTACAGTATGACAATGATTTAGACACACTACCATACTCTGTAACACTTACCTACAGTATGACAATGATTTAGACACACTACCATACTCTGTAACACTTACCTACAGTATGACAATGATTTAGACACACTACCATACTCTGTAACACTTACCTACAGTATGACAATGATTTAGACACACTACCATACTCTGTAACACTTACCTACAGTATGACAATGATTTAGACACACTACCATACTCTGTAACACTTACCTACAGTATGACAATGATTTAGACACACTACCATACTCTGTAACACTTACCTACAGTATGACAATGATTTAGACACACTACCATACTCTGTAACACTTACCTACAGTATGACAATGATTTAGACACACTACCATACTCTGTAACACTTACCTACAGTATGACAATGATTTAGACACACTACCATACTCTGTAACACTTACCTACAGTATGACAATGATTTAGACACACTACCATACTCTGTAACACTTACCTACAGTATGACAATGATTTAGACACACTACCATACTCTGTAACACTTACCTACAGTATGACAATGATTTAGACACACTACCATACTCTGTAACACTTACCTACAGTATGACAATGATTTAGACACACTACCATACTCTGTAACACTTACCTACAGTATGACAATGATTTAGACACACTACCATACTCTGTAACACTTACCTACAGTATGACAATGATTTAGACACACTACCATACTCTGTAACACTTACCTACAGTATGACAATGATTTAGACACACTACCATACTCTGTAACACTTACCTACAGTATGACAATGATTTAGACACACTACCATACTCTGTAACACTTACCTACAGTATGACAATGATTTAGACACACTACCATACTCTGTAACACTTACCTACAGTATGACAATGATTTAGACACACTACCATACTCTGTAACACTTACCTACAGTATGACAATGATTTAGACACACTACCATACTCTGTAACACTTACCTACAGTATGACAATGATTTAGACACACTACCATACTCTGTAACACTTACCTACAGTATGACAATGATTTAGACACACTACCATACTCTGTAACACTTACCTACAGTATGACAATGATTTAGACACACTACCATACTCTGTAACACTTACCTACAGTATGACAATGATTTAGACACACTACCATACTCTGTAACACTTACCTACAGTATGACAATGATTTAGACACACTACCATACTCTGTAACACTTACCTACAGTATGACAATGATTTAGACACACTACCATACTCTGTAACACTTACCTACAGTATGACAATGATTTAGACACACTACCATACTCTGTAACACTTACCTACAGTATGACAATGATTTAGACACACTACCATACTCTGTAACACTTACCTACAGTATGACAATGATTTAGACACACTACCATACTCTGTAACACTTACCTACAGTATGACAATGATTTAGACACACTACCATACTCTGTAACACTTACCTACAGTATGACAATGATTTAGACACACTACCATACTCTGTAACACTTACCTACAGTATGACAATGATTTAGACACACTACCATACTCTGTAACACTTACCTACAGTATGACAATGATTTAGACACACTACCATACTCTGTAACACTTACCTACAGTATGACAATGATTTAGACACACTACCATACTCTGTAACACTTACCTACAGTATGACAATGATTTAGACACACTACCATACTCTGTAACACTTACCTACAGTATGACAATGATTTAGACACACTACCATACTCTGTAACACTTACCTACAGTATGACAATGATTTAGACACACTACCATACTCTGTAACACTTACCTACAGTATGACAATGATTTAGACACACTACCATACTCTGTAACACTTACCTACAGTATGACAATGATTTAGACACACTACCATACTCTGTAACACTTACCTACAGTATGACAATGATTTAGACACACTACCATACTCTGTAACACTTACCTACAGTATGACAATGATTTAGACACACTACCATACTCTGTAACACTTACCTACAGTATGACAATGATTTAGACACACTACCATACTCTGTAACACTTACCTACAGTATGACAATGATTTAGACACACTACCATACTCTGTAACACTTACCTACAGTATGACAATGATTTAGACACACTACCATACTCTGTAACACTTACCTACAGTATGACAATGATTTAGACACACTACCATACTCTGTAACACTTACCTACAGTATGACAATGATTTAGACACACTACCATACTCTGTAACACTTACCTACAGTATGACAATGATTTAGACACCCTACCATACTCTGTAACACTTACCTACAGTATGACAATGATTTAGACACCCTACCATACTCTGTAACACTTACCTACAGTATAACAATGATCTAGACACTACCATACTCTGTAACACTTACCTACAGTATGACAATGATTTAGACACACTACTATACTCTGTAACACTTACCCACAGTATGACAATGATTTATACATACTGCTATACTCTGTAACACTTACCTACAGTATGCCAATGATTTATACATACTACTATACTCTGTTACACTTGCCTACTGTATGACAATGATTTAGACACCCTACCATATTCTGTAACACTTACCTACAGAATGACAATGATTTAGACACACTTCTATACTCTGTAACATTTACCTTATAGTCCGACACGGATGATCAATTAACTACCATAATTAGGGTACAATCAGTATAAGATAGTCACTTCACTACCAAAGTCTATAATATTTATTACGTTCATTCACTACCACAGGGCATAATATAAATAGCAGTAATTTACATTCAAATATTGTGTATCAGGGGTAGGTCATCGTTAATATGAAGCTTTGTCTTATGTATTTATATTGTAGCCCCTACACGATGTATAATGTGCAGTTATTGTAAATATTTACCGCTTGAACATTGACACTGTTTTAGGCAACCCACCACGCACTAAGCACCGAAAATATATGTGTGTAGTTTAAAATCGATGAACATTTTACCAAAATCTTGTATTATGATAACAGATTTAAAGTTCTGATAACGATGATTAGTTTCATCTCCTCCTGGTTAACCTGGTGATGGTAATCGGTACATCAACTCTAAACGTAAAATAAACAAACTTTTAATTGGGACAAAGATATAATCTTAAAAAATCAGGAAACGCATCGATTGTTGGAGCACTTACTTTTAATACCGACACATCTGGATCTGGTGAACAAACAGTTCTGTTTTAATTTGAAAGACTTTTAATCAAACAACATACTATCTATCACCAGTGAAAGAGGATATTCGTCCTGTCTGAGAGAAGATAAATGTCTGCGTTCATTTAGTGCTAGCTTCAATCCTCTTACGACGGACTGTTTCTGTCTGCCTTTTCATATTCGGAAAGATTCATTTTGCTTCATGACAGTTTTTGTGTCATCTGATCACATCGCTTAGCTGTAGACAATCTGACCCTAATCCGATATTTTTTTTCATTTCATTCTTTCTTTAATTCCCAACTGTAAATAAATTGTGTATTTCTTTATTTCAAAAGGAGCAAGCACTTATACCCTAAACAATTGAGACGTCACTGCGAGGCTGTTGAGGCTGATAAGAGTTTTACAGACCAGTGTCTGGTGATTTATCGCCCATTGATTGGCTTACAAAATACATTAATCACTTCCGCAAAGACACCAATTAATTGATACGTAAACGGCCCTCGGGAAAGGGGAAATCCACTTTTAGTTCTACGGGGTGGTTAGGGTCACGACCTATGTACTTTATACTTTCTGTTACCGGGGCAACTACCGGTCGAGAGAGAAGGCGCCAATACGAATGGGGTGAGAACGAGGTGTTAAGTGGAAATAGATGCCACTCGGACAGGTGGAGTGACTGGCGGTATTCCAAAAGGCGTATTTGTTGATATTTAGAAATGACAAGCACATGGGGATAACTAAATGTCAGCAGAAATAGTGCTGGTATTCTACTTAACGTCTATATGGCATATTTTCACTTGGCATAAGTTAAACACTTAATATCAATAAACGTATAGAGTTCTTTACAAACTAACCGAAGCCCAGGCGTGTATCTAGCCGTCACACGTACGATTTAAGGATACCTGCCTCGCTAAAAGGGATGATATACAAGTTACATAATATATTAAAAGAAATGGAACTTCTCAAAATGACATTTCTGGGATAGGTTTGTTTCCAGGCAGCCTTTCAACATACTTTTATATACGATACACATTTCATCGCAAAGAAAAAGTTCATTCTCTATAAAGAGCTACGTCTAAGTTTCTTTAATTTTGCAATAATGAGTCAGAAATGAGCGCTTACAATTCTCTCTTCCAATAACTCCTCTGAGTTGTGCCCTTCTATCGTCGCTAGTTACTAACGTAAGCGACCGACGTCGTGCAAGGGCATGTCAGTCACACTTTGACAACTTAAAAACTTGGTCTCCTTAAGACTCCCTACAAGGACCCAAGATATAGAAGCTCAGCAAAGTCAAGGTGATTTCACACTTCACTAGCCAAAGAAGCGAAATCCAGACTTAACTCATTATAAAGAGTAGACATTTTTCTAAAAAATGCTGCATAGGAAATATGCATTGGAAATGAAGTTTTCTGTAAACAGAGTTATCCCAGATATGCCATTTTAATGTTCCATACATTTCAGAATAGTATCTCTCTTTTTTCGAGATAGATACCTTTGCACAGTGTAAGTAAAGACAATAAAAACGAGAGTTAAACGAGAGTTTAATGATGAATCGTCACAGATATTTCCAGTGAAATAATGTGTTGGGAAACATAGAGTCAAGACACAGGGACACAATGATAACTCAACGTTGACACAAAATCACGACTACCTGAACTGAGGAGTTTCCCACACTGAAAGGAGAGATGTCGGGAACCTGATATGGAATACTCGGAGTAGTTCGTTCACCGCAGGGTAACTAACAATATTCGGAAGGAGATCATCCAATTGAACCATAAATAAGACGCAATGGTTGCAAAACATACAGCGCAGAACAATGAAATAGAAAGCGTGGACCTACACATTTTTGGATATCTGACGTTTGTTATCTCATTCAACCCTTAAGAAACATTTGAACTCTTCCAATTCTAAGGTTGTAATAGTTCATTTAGAAATTTTAGGGGTAAAGGAGTTAATGCGACATGTCTGATGTTAACTTGGGGACAGCTTAAATTCAATTGATATTCATGATTCAATTTTAAGTCTTTATCTTTTAGGGTCTCTCTGTGTAGTGTGTTTGTGTTTGTTTTTGGAAATTTTATTGTAACTTTTAGTGCTTTTTCGTTTGGTTGGTTTATTCATTATTTACGTATTTATTTATTCACAATAAAACACATAACGTTAGATATGTCCTCACCTGATACTAGTCCCTTGGATGTGGCTTTAACCCAAAGGATGGACAGCATGACAGGAGGGAAACACGGGATAGTTAAAATGGCGCCTGAGTAGAATATCCAGTTGAGGTCAATACCGGTTTCGAATATGACAAGTCCAAGAGGTATAATGGAAATAGTCACCCATATAATACACCAGTTCTTGAACTCTATCAAGTAGTCCTGGTATTCACGGTACCGGCCATGGATTTGGCACTGATACGGTGGTTGTATCCCCGACGTTGACTTCCGGTTCACCCTGCGCATGTCCTCGACACAGTGGTGACATCGACTAACGCTGCGGCATTGGCAGAGCGAGTCCCGCTCCGAGTCGTTAGCATACGTAGCCGTTATCGTATGCTTCTTTGTCCGGCCACACAGGACACAGTGCGTTCTCTTCAATCCCTTACTGAAACGCAAGTGACCAATTTAAGGACTTTCCACTGTTTATTTACCATCCATATATTTTAATTTCCTTAATATCAAATGTGTTTTGAAAAATCACCAATAAGGAACTTAAATTATAGTTTAATTGAAAAGCGACTTTTAATAAATGTCATATTGGAAAATAAATATTCGATTAAAAAGTATGACCCTGTGGGAATGTTTCTGGGTTTTTTCCTGCTCAATAACATAAGACATGCGAATTGATGTTGATACCGGAATGGCCGGACGTAGGTCTGGTAGATGTCGTAAACGACGATGGATGAGATGGCCATCACCTCTCCGGACCCCGTGGACATCAGAGCCATGGCGCCCATCGTTAGGATTAAGATACCACCAGCAGACCCAAGGATCTTCTCGGCGATCAGCGGCGTTACCAAACCTGGAATGTTTCAAAACTTAATTCAATTTGTAGATACTGTTAGTAGGACATCAACATTTCTAAAAGATGGTGTTTGTTCATGGACAGTCTTTCCATTATTGCAAAGGTATTTACGACTAACATTGACTATTGTAATCTTTGTTGAGCAAGTGTGACCATTATTGGCAGGCTTGCCGTTGTTAGAAGGGAGCGGGCAACATACCTTGATCAATCTGACCGTTGTTGAGAAGGTGTGTGCCGTTTTCAGCACTGAGGGCTATATATGCCATGCCTGTTGTGGTTGCCATGGTTGAAGGGATGGAGAACCACATAAAGCCGGCCAAAATGAACCCCCACACGCCCTGGACAGGTTTTGCAGCAATTCTGCTTTGCCAAGACGCTTGATCGCAGTATGTTACAGCAGACGATACAAACACTTCAATGACGCCGTACAGTAGCGCTACTCCAGACCGGAAGGTGAGGAAACTATACTCGGCATTCTCTTTCGGTCCTTTTACACAGGAAATAACTTTATACATTTGTGTTACGTCACCAATATTTTCATATTCACTTTCACTGTGAAGAATTTTTACAACAAACACTATTAAAAGGGTGAACACAAGGCATGCGTTAAAATAGGACACATAGAATGTTGTTCCTATTCCTCCGATTAGAGAGTAAGATCCAAATAGGGTTGCCATGACAAGCAGACAAAATTCGTCTGAAGCATTCTTGGTCAGTGATTGGATAGTAGCCCTTCCCGCCAATAAAAGACCTATCATGATGACCAGGTTTGTAAGGAGGGCAAAGCAACAGAAAACGATGTGGGCAGTTTTTCCAAATCTGGCATGGATGATCTGTAAAATGAATAAATATACGATTAGTAACATCGCGGTATCTTCACGGTGATTAGTAACATCGCGGTATCTTCATGGTGATTAGTAACATCGCGGTATCTTCACCATGATTAGTAACATCGCGGTATCTTCACGGTGATAAGTAACATCGCGGTATCTTGACGGCGATTAGTAACATCGCGTTTTTTTCACGGTGATTAGTCACATCGCGATATCTTTACGGTGATTAGTCACATCGCGGTATCTTTTCGGTGATTAGTAACATCGCGGTCTTTTCACGGTGATAAGTCACATCGCGGTATCTTCACGGTGATTAGTCACATCGCCGTATATTCACGGTGATTAGTCACATCGCGGTATCTTTACGGTGATTAGTAACATCGCGGTATCTTCACGATGAGTAGAAACATCGCGGTAGCTTTACGGTGATTCCTTATCGTTTAAACGCTGTAATACCAGTGTTTTAATAACGTCCCAAACGCATTTTGTTCTGCAATAAATGCTTCTGCTTTTTAGTTATAAAAAGGCTATAATAACCAACAATAGTTACAAGTAAATATTTTGACACTGGTTAAAATTTGGCGCTCTTTTCCAAAAAGTGACTGTCACCAATCTATTCATTCGAAAAGAAATTACCGTTTCAGGATTTACGTGTCACAGAAACAGTACAGGGAGTGTAAGTTTTAATAGAATGATACTGAACACTCGGACTAACTATCAGGAATATTAGAAAGATACATAATATAAATAACACTTTGGGTACCATAATGTTTGTTGCTTAACCAACAATAATGTTGTTGTTTTTATATTTACGTCCTATTCATCTAAGTACATTTCAAGTAATCTTTGAATTGCTGGCACTCAATTGCTTCTTAAACGATAAAGGATGTGCATGTATTATCAGAAATATGTCTAAAGAACGTGTTTTCGTTGTATTTTCCGCAGAGCTATGACATGAACTGTAATCAATAAATAACTATTGTATTGTAATGGAAAAGATTTCGGAAATAAAACAGGAAATAAAGTTCTATCGCAATATTGAGCGGAAGTTATCAGCACAAGTAGCTCTGGTACAGGTGGGTTACAGGTGATATACAGGTGAGTAACACGTGCTCGGCATGACACAGATATTGACTTCTTAGATTGGTGTTAAACCTCTGTTTGATGTTATTTATCACAACCGTTTAGTTTTTAATCAATCAGAAGGAACTTCTTTCAAAATGGCTTTTCCAGCCAAACTCGACTGACATGCAATGCACGCGTAAACAATGGTCTGCTAAATAGCGCGATACAAGACAGTCGATTAGGAATCAATGTTCGAGTTTGAGTCAGCAGCACTTTATATTAATAAAATGCATTGATGTTTTTTTTTAAATTGTAAATTGATAAGGCAGAAGACACAACAAAACGTTCAACAACACGGAAGTAAAGCACGTTTGTAACAAAATATCAC
Source organism: Mizuhopecten yessoensis (assembly GCF_002113885.1). Classification (NCBI taxonomy): domain Eukaryota; kingdom Metazoa; phylum Mollusca; class Bivalvia; order Pectinida; family Pectinidae; genus Mizuhopecten; species Mizuhopecten yessoensis. The sequence goes on along the minus strand of NW_018480017.1, from coordinate 261,718 downwards.
TGCACCAAACACAGTTCGAGGCCTGTATTGCATATTTCATTTTGGGTTCAAATAACACGTTTAATTTTTCTATGAGAGCAAACATCAAAGGAAACAGATGTAAAAGAAGTTCGAAATCATAAAAAATATCATCGCTAATACGCTGTGCACTTCAACCGACTCAACAAACTCACCTACTGTGGACACTTCATTCGGCGTAAAACCAATTCGACAAAACTGTGTGCTTCAATAATTGTAAACAATGTCAACAGCATCATTGACTCCTTTTGCGGAAAGCAACTCAGCTTCAAGGTTTACTTCAACTGATGTACCAGTTAAACTACACTGTGTAATTCATTTGGCAGAAACTGACTCAATCGTGAAAAACGAAAACTCAATAACTTGGAATAATGATATGATAATAATATTATGTTTACATTTTATACCATACTAGGTAAACAAATCGCCAATTTGTTTTTAACTTCTTCAGAAAACATTAGGAACGAAACCAGTTATATTTTGAAAACAAATAGTAAGAAAATTATTATGAGTTCTTGTTACCTTACCTAGGGTGGGGTTGTCTTACCTGTAGGTAGGTCTTGGCCCCCGGGGCTCGGGTTTTAAACTGTACTGAGAAGATGGGGAAGATGAAGATGTTGATCATGATTCCAACAGCATACCAGAATGGTCCGGCGATTCCGTTCTGTAATAAAGACATTCCGGTTAAAGGTCGAAACAAGTAGAATAACGGTTTGTTAATTTGAAGATGAAAAAACCCCGAGAATTTATTTCTTTATTCTCGTATTTTCGGGAATGAAAAACGGAATGGCACGAATCAACCACTATACAATAATTAACACTGAGTACAATATACACAAGGTACACAGTCACGATAATGAAAAAAAATCTAAAGCGGAAATATAATGTCACTGGGAAGCCAAAGAGTAACCGGTAAGATGAAAAAAAAGATGCAGTTGAAAGTTTGTACTTCGAATGATATACAGAATCAAATAACGATAAAATACTTATGTAAACTTATGCAGCAGACAGATAGCTTCTGAAATGTTGATACATTCATGTCAAACTATGTTCAGTAAACAGTGCGACAGGAAGCCACGAGGGATGCTGTGGTCTACTAATCGGTTAGAATACGTCATCATGAACATACACCTTGCTGCAACAGTACGCCAGTTGTCCTTGACCTTGTTGTTAGATAGGGTGTAACTGAAGTTTGGTTGTACCATAAACTTGTAAGTAAACGTAAACATTCGGCGCACGACATGGGTGGGCTCTTCGCGGGCCCCTGTCTGCTCTGGAGTAGTCGTATCGAACACTTCCCGTTTAAAATAAAAACTTCAAATGCATATTTACGGAACTGATTAGAAAGTTAAACAAATAACATTATGCTGCCTTTGTATGTGTATCCGAGTTATTTATCTGATTCAATTTGCAGTGCAGTCTTCGGGACGATGATGTTTATCGACTGTTTTAGGCTTCATACTGCTTCCAACGATATGAGCCTAGCGTTCCGCTAGGAGATTTGTCTTTTGTAAAAACAAAAACGGTGAATATATTTATCAAATAAAATCGACACAAAACATGAGACTTTCAACATAAAAGGATCGTTCCGGATTTTATATCATCATATCGCTACACTATTACACATTAAACACAGAACGACGTGTTTGAACTGAAGCGACCGCCACTTTTCTGTTCGGGCTCTGATAATGTCTGAGTAGATCATTACATGTGACCTAGCAACACTTTCAGCTCAAAAAAGTCAAACATCATGCTGATACAAAAACACCGCCAACATTAAAAGCTTCTTCCTCGAAAGTTAATTTACCTGATGTGAACTTAGTATCGCGTTGGGTTTTAGTTTGACACTGTTTATGTGTGATAACGAATCTACACTAATATATCAGAAACAAAATGGGGCAGGGGAAGCTATGGGTTTTAAAGCTGTCAAATGATCTTTGTAAAATACTTTTTTTTTTTTGCGAAACTACCATTTCGAACGTTTGAGGATAATTATCATTTGATTTGGTGAGTATCTTATTAACAGCTATGGTCATTTAAGGACGAGCCATGTTCTTGTGGTGGAGGAAAGCCGGAGTTCCTGGAGAAAACTACCGACATGCGGCCGGTACCTGGCGACTGCCCACGAAGGTCTTGACCCAGTGGCGGAGGTGTTAGTGATCATAGACGGTCAGGCCTTGACCACCGCGACCAAGTGCTTCGATATCTAGTAAACAATATCAATATGACATATGTTTAAAATTGATGTCAGGGAAGAGTCATTTGTTAAAAAAAACCTAAAATTATCTAGTATTCTAGTTATATACTGATATGTTATCGGTTCTGCTTATTAGCGAACGTTTTTTGACTTTGTTGAAATGTATTTATTGATCGGAATACCGAACGTAAAGTTTTGTTCAATATCAATCAAATATTGTATGTATAAACTCCATTGTTTGTGAATGAAATCGAAATAAGAATTTAAACACCTCCAGTTGTAAAGTTTGCATTTATTTTACAATTGCGTTCGTTCATATTCTGGAATGTTATACTGAGTTAATGGCCGAAAGTAATGGACAGCAGCAGTAAACATGGCGGAGAAATTTTAACCGAAAACATTCTTTATCCGAATCACAATATTTTTGCAGTCAACGCAATGGTCGCCACAACCTGGCAAGGCCGTATACTTACAATGGGTCACATAAACAAAATTATTCCCCTCACTCTGGCTGTATGAGGTAGGAGTTAAGTTCGTAATTAACCAACTATTGACCAACTATTGACAGAAACGAGAGATAAGGATATATTAGTACCTACAGTGTTATATGACGCTGATTTATTCTTACGTTACCAGCCACACTTATTGAACATATCAACAGTAAGGAGGTATGATTTAATTTTATTGAGATGGCTGCCTGCGAAACGAGAACGTAGAGGAGTCCTGCTACACCCAGGACACGCTACCAGATTAACTGTAAGTACGATTGATGCCAGCCTCTCTAATTGACACGGGTTGTCCTCTTAAGTGAATATTTATTCCGGGCAGAGGTTTTCAATGATAATATTTCCTAATCAAATTGTGAGGCCCAATCCTTTACAACAAGCACCACGTCTCTTGTTGTCGTTTGATAAGCATATTAGTTATAGAATCAATTAGTTCCATACGTCTTGGCATTCTTCAGCATGATAAACTTACAAAATCATCAAATTCGAACAAGCTAAAGGGGAGCGAGGAAATAGGAGTAATGAGGGTATTAAGCTGCCAGGGGGCGCTGATTGCATTGCGATGGAGATGGAGGGTAGGTAACGGTAAAATGATTCAGCAGCTGACGACCAAGTGTAAATTTGATTGTTTATTGGGAGGCGGAGGAGAGGCGGCTGATAGGACACGCGGCATTAGTAAGGCTGATTGTCTGTACAGCGCGTACTGTTGATCAGAGAGCGGAACGACGCTCTCTGGAGAGCGCATACCTATTACTATGTCCCTCATGACCGGAAATAAGGGACAGCGCTCCTGTCACAAGAAATGTAGTTGTTTTTCTCAAGCAATATCATGATGTTAGATTTGGCTACAAAAATGACAGACTGCTGATATGACATCTATAAAGTACTATGGACATTGGTCATTTTTCATCTCTGGGAATATGAAGTTTTAAAGAAGGTTTTTAGTAATCATAAAAAACATAATTGAAATCCATTTCAAAAGATAAGTGCAGGTATAATAAAACACGTGTTTTTGCGCTTAGCGTCACTCCTCTAATTATATGTTCCCAACTAACACTGATTCTATCAACCTTCACTTGTCCGGCTTTTTGTGCAGTTCTACGGTTCTCAAGTTAATGGTGTATTGACTGACCACTTCGAGGCTATCGCTTTAAAGTTATTTCAATTGTAGCACATCCCTGTAGCGTTGCATTTAAATTGCATAATCATGGTACAACTTACAAACAATTTATATTGGATAATGTACAGTATAAAAACTCAACGATATTGCCATTTTTTCATATTCTACGTATGTATAGAATTCCAGAAAATATGTTGAGTTAGATAGTAATGTTTCAAATACTGAAATTCTTCTTTACATTACGGAACGTACCAACTAGAAAAAAAACGCATCAATCATTTTTATTTCAGAATTTGGTTTTATGGTTTTATCAAGGGGAAAAAAGGAAAAGAATGAGCGGGCGCACACGATTGTATATAGAGAATAATACATGCCTTTTTCCATATCACACCCAGTATCAACCCGAGACTACAATATCAGCCCAAGGGCCGAAGGCCCGAGGGCTGATATTGGTCGAGGATTGATACTTGGTGTGATATGGAAAAAGGCGTGTTTTATTCTGTTTATTACATATTTACTAATAAAAACAACTATCTTATGATTTAATTTTCTTTTTGAAATATTGAAAAAACGAAAAAATCCAAAAGTGGTGTGATATGGGTTTTGCGGGCTGATACGGGTTTTGGGGTGTGATACGGCGCGGGCTGATACAGGTTTTGGGGTGTGATACGGTGGGGGCTGATATGGGTTAGAGCAATTGTGTCGTATCGCATATACAAAAACCCCGTATTTATCAGTAAGTATGTAATAAACTTGGTTATTAATCGCTTTGAGTGACATATATAACACAAGACGACGGGAGGTTGTGACCAGAAATTGTTTACTATGACAAAGCTAAAAGTACGGTTTTAAACGTCGAATGATGTGACGTTTCTACTCGGAAACCCCCATACAGACGTCCACTCGGAAGACCTCGAGCATAGGGAGGCGGACCTAGGGAGGCAAATCGGATTACATTTGTAACGTTGGTATGCTAGTGATTAAAGCGACGGCTTGTGTCAGCTTGTACTTACCAAGGTTTGAACACCACGTTTGAGTTTTAAATCAGGATCGTTAAAGAGGCTTTACATCAGCCTTAGAGAACAAGTGTAAGATCTTAGCACCGGAGACACAAGCAAGTACCCGGTGAACCATGAGATTGCCAGCATGCTGGCTAGCATTATCGACTAGTGCCAGTCTATGTAACTACATATAGCGCTGTATTTAGCCTCCCTATCGGAAACATAGTCCTACTTTTCTCATTCGACCTTATCTAAAGTATTCAAGAAGGTGCAAAGAAAAACTTCAGATAAAGTAATAGGCTAATTTTCTGGATTAAAAAAGTAGCATGTATAGTGAATCCGTCATTTTCTCGATAGCGCGATGCCTGTGGTGCATCTCTAACATTCCTACGGTAGGTTGTTATTTCATACGCCGTAATCATAATCAGGAAACCTTAGAAAGACGGCAAGTGGTTTTCCGAAACGTTATGGTGTTGTACAAAAAACGTGTATATAATACCATACGATGGTAGACGCCCAGGTGTGGGAGAGTTCACAATGACCTTGTGATGTCATGTCAGCACATCGGACATATATGTGATGGTGTTTAGTTACCTTGAATGATAGCAATATAACGATATAAATGCAAATTTCCTAAATGCTAATATAAGGTTTTGTTTAGTGACCTCATCCCAAGTTGCCGAATCGCATTTCTTTTTGTAATTGGCTTGATAAAGTTGCTCTATGGACGATGACACAAAATATAATGCCGAAATATGTACCTCTCGGACAATGACCTACAGTACCCGCAGCTAAAACCGGGTAGGTCCGTCTCCGATTGCTGTAATAGCATAGCCTTAATTGTATTCTGGGTCTGTTGTGTGTTTATTTCACTTCTTAAAATACATCACACACAGCACATGAATTTAAATGTTCTTATTAATGTCAAGTATATTACCATGACAACGAGGATGGCGAGAGAAGGTGACATTGGCATAAACTAGTTTAATTCTCGAATTATGAACCCGGTACATCCCCGTTCGAGATCTAAGGACCTTAGTATTAACAAAATAAATGAAAACTCCCAACCTGTGAACGTACACCATTTTAATAGGACGTCAACATTTTCAGTTTTACCTGCATTTATCGTACAAGGGGAAAGTAGAAAGACTGATTATATCATCTAATCATAGCCATAGATGATGTAAGAAAGAAAGATGATGTATCTAATACAATGGGTTATCAGCATTTATTGTCAGTTTTCTTGATTCGCGCTTGCTTTATCCCGTCGAAAGCTGATTGTGACGTCAAATGTTTTATTCTGCCTTTGTGTTGCATTACGGCGGGGTATTAGTTTCTTGTCAATGCAGACACACGCCAAGCAGCGGTTGTCTTCCCCTACGACATGGCAAGTTTATTTAAGGTGCAACAGAAACACACACCCTGCAGAACTAAATCTGTTCGTTTATGTGGAATAACCAGTTTGTCCGTTATGTATGTCTTGCAAGACTTTGACGGATGAAATTTTCAAATAAATGGTTCCTTCCTTTGTATATCAAATGATTATTTACACACGTAGACGAGCTTTGTCTGTTGGTCTTGCCTATCTACGCTGTAACATACATTACTTAAATGAATGTTACATTAATAGATGGCCAAATTTTCTATATTTAACTGTTATATATGATATAGACACAGCTGATACAATGCTAATGGTCTCCGTTAGTCTATTACAAGCTAAATATACATTATCATCGTTAACCTGGGACCAGCCATTGTTTTCGAACTAATTTTTTATTTTGCTTTTATTTTCTAATTGCCGTACTTGTAAAGACAATGTTTCCAATTATATTAAAAGAGTCATGACGTACTTTCTCTATAGCTTAGATTCCATGAATAAGACAAAAGATATATACACTGGTTTAAGAAGGATTAATCGAAATACGAACAGGTGATTAAAATCGTTATATGGTAAGAACGGATTTGTAATGCTTAGAGAATCACACCGCTAGCAGTCGTTTCAATACATGCGTATCGATTACATGTTCAAAATAAGCTAGACCATTAATACGTTTCATTTAGTCTACCTTAAAATATTCATTTATAAGGAAATTGCTAATTACAGAAAGATCAGTTTATCAATATATTAAGAATGTTTAATTTTACTTCACGTGGCAACGTTAACGTTTCGGGATCGTTCAGAGAACCAGTAACACTTCAGTTCCTATTGTTACGACTGTAATCCAGACACTCTCGAGCTTACGATCGGTTCTTCAATTAACAAACTAATCAAACACGTAAACTACAGCCCCCCATCCTAACTGATCGTTTCGACAGTAGCAACATTGACTGAAAACTTAACGCGGGCCGTATCAGAACAAAAGAGCCACTTTCAACTTACTAAACTTGGACGCCAACTTCTCGCATAAAATCCTGAATAGTTATACCATCAACTATATAACCATTCCCCACGAAGGACACAAACAAACACAGAAGTCTGATAGAATCTATCATTGTTTTTTGATGTAGACAGAGAAATTGCAACCCGGGTTGTTGTTTTTACCTTTTGTTTTGAGTTCTAGAATTTACCCTTCGGTTACCGTATAATAATAATAAAAGAACGTATGGTGAATTTCTTGATGATTTGATCAATTTAAGGAATTGGGGAAATCGTTTTCAACCAAAAAAAAAACAGGAGGCCCAGAGGGCATGTATCGCAAATTTGGTAACTAGAACACAAGACATTTTAACATCTCTTAAACGCTTCTTAAGATATTGTTATTTGAAATTTGAAATTGTAATTTTAAAGCTTTTAACCCAAGTTGACATTTGACTCCGGCTAGCACTTAAAGTTGACATTTGACCTCATTACTGTAATTAAGAAAAAGATTCGCACTGCTGGTCTACATAACTTATCCAAGTATCATGACTCTAGACCAACTGCTTCTTAGGATATCATTGTTTGAAGTTTTTATTTACATTTTTGACTCCCGAGACCTTGAAAGTAGGTCAATGTCATTTTAAAGATGAAACTTTATAGCACTCATTCCCTAGTACCTACTAGCCAAATATCATGACTCTGGGTCTTATGGAACTTGAGAAGAAGATTGTTAAAGCTTTTAATACATGTTGTCATTTGACCCCTGACTAGCACTTAAAGTTGACCTTTGACCTCATTACTGTAACTAAGAAAAAAATTGCACTGCTGGTCTTCATAACATTATCAAGTATCATGACTCTAGTCCAAATAGTTCTTAGGATATTGTTGTTTGAATTTTTGAACATATTTTACCCCTGTGACCTTGAAGTAGGTCAAGGTAATTTTAATTAGGAAACTTTATAGCACTCCATCCCATGTACCTACTGGCCAAATATCATGACCCTAGGTCCTCCAGTTATTCAGGAGAAGTCGTTTAAAAGAAACGACGGACGCCGCAGTACGGCATAAGCTCACATGGCCTTCCGGGCCAGGTAAGCTAAAAATGTCGAGTAAAAGAAGAAGAAACCCCCAAAACAGCCGATAATCACAATGACTACGTCACAATGTAGGTCAGATCGAGACTGTGTGGGAAGACAATATGTCAGTTGTCATCCAGTCATTCCACCCATGATTGTAACTTCGAGTTCCGGTATTAAAAGGTCGTGTGCATCACTTAGCTGACACGCGTACTCAGATCAGGAATATCTGTCAGAAGACATTTAGCTTTCGTCTATAACAGGACTGACCTCAAATTACAGGACCTACTTGACATGGCTGGCTTTTGGATAACAGACTTTCATGTAATATAAAGATAATATGTGTAGGTTATAGATTAAATCTGATAATAAAGTTATGATTTATGTCGTCTCTCCAATTGTTGTTTCTAACACTATAAGTACAGACCGTATTATTAGAGAACAAGTCAGACAACTTGTAAGGGGTGCGTTAAGATCTGACCGTTGTGAAAGAGAACGGACCTTGGTCAGTTTTCGTTGTAAGGGAACGATTCCTAACCAGTTTTTGTTGTTTAAGGAACTGGTCCTGACTAGTTTTCTATTTGATGAAATTTTCTTGTCATTGGACGATACTTGGCAGGCTCCGTTGCTAAGGGACGGAACTAGCAAGATTCTTGTTGCCATGGAACTGTTGTAAGTCATACTATGTTGTGATGAGATAGTAATACACTGCTGTCCGGATTAATGGGACACGTGTATAATCATTCTGTTGGACACGTAGATAGAACCCCGCCATAATGTCACGTAATCACCATTGTTTAGTGGGACTGACTGGTCATTTAGTGATATCATTGACGGGATACACGACCGTAGATTGGTGGTGTCTGACCACGTAACATTACTGACAAGGCAAGAGTAGTCAGGATTTTAGGATTTTTTTAGGAAAAACTACACGGCTGGACATGACTGTCGGTAGGCATACCTCTGCTGCTACCAAAAGGACACCGTACAATCAAAAGGTATGCAAATACTCTTGTCACAAAGACAAATCATCACCGATTTGATGGTAGAACAAGCACCTTTATCCCGCACAAAAAAATACAACTTGTGACTAGCGTATCGGTAAAGCATACAGTAAAAGGAATAGCTATCACTAGCGTCAGCCACAGGGGCAACACGTTAACCCTTTGTCAATGTAAAGAGAAAACGAATGGAATTTTTAAAAAGTTAAGCAAAACATAATATACAATGCTGATCAAGAAAGGCAAAGGACAAACTCAATGTCGATTCGAAGAAATAATCTTTTAACACAGGTAAGAGAGACAAGTAAATTAGGTTCGTACCCTTCTTATTTGGCAGACAACATTTTTTCACTCATAAACCGATGTAATTGTGATCAATGAGAGAGAGAGAGAGAGAGAGAGAGAGAGAGAGAGAGAGAGAGAGAGAGAGAGAGAGAGAGAGAGAGAGTTGTGAACCTCGATTCACAAGCATAAAGGTCTGGCTGTAAAAGAATCATCACAACATTTTATACAAGTGGTTCCTGATTTTGTTGATTGTAGTTTAACACCATCATATTGAAAATGCATTGTAGAAGAAATATTGATCCTTAGAGTTATTGCCCGTTTTGACATTATTTAGGAAAGAGAAAAACTAATTGGTAACAACAGTATAGAAGATCGTCTTATTGGCTTCACCCAAATAACAGCAGAGGTCAACATTTCCTTGTCATTATGCGAAAAAACACCGGAACGCTGTAACCAAGGTGAAAAGCAGAGAACTTGTCTGTAATAGGATAACCAAGGTTCTGTTACCAATGTGAAAAGCGGTGTGCTGTCAACAATAGGACAAAGAGGTCACCAGAACGATGTCACCAATACGACAAACATGTCACCAGAGTGATGTCACCAATTTCACAAGGAGAGCGCTAGAGCGCTGTGACCAATATGAACGTCGTTTTATAAATGTACAAAACTAAAACCTTGGAAGACATTAGAGGTTAATTTGAGGTTCAAATACTATAATTATGTCGGAAGGCATTCATTGGGATCAGAGCGTAACATTAACGCGTACGTTCAGTGTCCGATATTTACGGCCATGTTGGGTCGATGACATATAACTGGCTTGTTACAGCGATTGTTTGCCTCTATCACCACCTGTCCTTGTGACAGCCAGCGGGAAACTAGAATGATTGCAGCATCTAGAATTTTAAAGTAATATTCTTATATTGCACAAATGTATGTGTAATATCAGGATGCGGTTTTCATACAATAATATACCAATGCATTAGTATACTTTTGTGTTGATGACGTTGCTTTGGTGACAATCTTTACTGACCTTGGTGGTAAGTGTTGCGCTGTGGAGGATGTCCCCCGGCCAGAACAGCTGTGACGCCACAGTTACAGCAGTCAGACTCATACTAACGTTTCCACCGGCGTCAAACGTCGTATCCAGGTTGTGTTCGTCGTGAAATATGTGTTTGCGGACGGCGTTATGTAACATTGCTAGTATGATGGAAAACCCACCAAAACCAAGCAACATCAGTAAGGCCGACTCGTGTTTCTCCAACACAGGTTTCGGTCTGAAACAAAGAAAGACAGAAATTGAATTTGACGTGACGTTATAGTTATTCCCCAATGGCCCAGGCAGTTTGGCGAAAAGAACCAAACAGTTTTTGGAAAAGTTCACGTTTACAGATTCCTGATATTATTATATTGTAGCAATAATTTTGGTTGGAAGGTTAATCTAAGGGATGTACAAAGCATTTGTCATTATAAACATGTGAACAAACGGTTTTTGACTGATGACTGATTATGACCAGGAATGCAAACTAAGGATGCTTCGATTTACGGTATCCTGATGTTAACCGCAAAATTCTGACAACTAAATTCAACACTTACTTCTTTATCATAATATTTTGCAAATATTCAAATTTAGACATGTTTGATACCAAACGCCAGGGCTATCAGTACTCTTAGAAAACTGAAGCTTATCCATCTGCACTGAATATTTGAAATAAGGCACTGCCATATATTTATTGCGATGTTTCAGCATTGATTGTAACTTTTTTTTAATAGTCGCCAGGTTATGAAATGAATCCACGTGCGATCCCTTTTCAAAACCGGGTTATTATCTAGTCAATTCCATCCAATTATTTGTGCAAAGCTTTAATGGAAAAATACTGACACAACTATGTGTTTAAAGTCTGTGTTTATCTTTGAACTATATCCCACGTAATATGTTAACTTTACAATCAACAGTCGATGTAGCGTTACATATCGTTTTTATGTAACGATATCAATACGACACAGATAAAGTTGATATTCCGTCTTTGCGTATTGCAGAGTTATCTTCTCTTGGGAGCAGGTATTGATTGTTACGTCACTTGTTTGTGAGAGTAACGTCATCAATTTGTGAGAAAACGACGTAATTTTCTCGCACAAACCAAAGACGTAACAATCAATACCTGCTCCAAAGAGAAGATAACTCTTCAATACGCAAAGACGGAATACAGTACGTTGCCGTGCAGATTTTCTGTTATAGTATGAAAAGTAAAACCTAGAAGAGACTAGTTATTAGTATAAAAGCAAACTATAATGACCTGAGAAGCAATTGATAATTTTGATTTTCTTGAGACAGGTTTGTTAATATTTGGATTCGAGGTATCGAGGATTTTACAGGGACACAAATCATAGACGAACATTTATCTTTATATGTTCAGTCACGTGTGCTTGTGCTATGTTGTTTGGACACACACCTGATGTATGCGTAAGCATGCACGAGCTAGACTCTGTGAATACTTTTATTTCAATCAGAGTTATGAATTTTAATTCTTATTTTATAAGAAAATTGTAATATGTTGGTCGGTAAAGATCGCGAAGCCTTTAAGGTCAATAAACTGGTATACTGTCGTAAAGAGTCGCTTGGCAGGGGATATGTTCCCGTTTTCACACTCTCGTCTTATTAATACATATTCATGACGATGCTGCGTGGAGCTAACAGGACATTTATTGTTGAAAATTGATTGATATAAATTTAATGTTTAATTTAAAGTCAGTAGAAAGGATTTAGAAAGGGGTGATAAAGATTTCTGTCTATGCCAATACTTCCCTATTCTTGTTACAGAGGAGAAAACGTATATATATATCAACAAAGATTTAAAGTAATGCTTTGATTTGGAAACTCCAGGTAGACAAAAACTATCGAAGAAGCGCCAAAGAACGAACGAAGTGTTGAAAGATAAATCATGTACGAATAAAAGTGATAACAATTACTCTTTAGAAATTTGAACGTTTAAGAATATTTATGAAAACTTTGAGTTACGACCTCTTTGAATTCCGCATACTACCGTCTTTATGTTACATTTAAATATACTTCTTAAAGGCCTTATTACATGTCCTGGCTGGTTACCACATGAATAAAACATTATAAAATGATCTTTGAAGATGTCGTCGATGTGTTGCCGAATATCAACAGGCTCTCTGAAGTTGACACACTCATAGTAGGCACGGCTAACCGACAATGCAAGTCATGTAGGGTCAATGCCACTGGTGACCTTCCATGGCGTCCGACTTGATCCAAGTCATTGTACCCAAAACGGGACACTTGTGGGAAAATGGCCCAAGAAACTGTCATACAATGCAAAGAAGTACTTTCATGTATGCAGTTTTCACTTGACTTTATGATAATTTGACTGTAAATAAGCTTTATCAATTTCTGTTTTTCATTACATGGACAATTAAGAGACAAGAATAATTACATAAACAGAATTTTCGTAATTAACTTGCCGTACGACGCTATTTATTTGGATATCATTTGAGAAAGTCTATTAAAAAAGAAAATGGTGCTAGTATTTTATGAGATCCCCCCTCGTGTATCCCAAATGTTCAGAGTACAGTAACACATGTTAAAGAGCCTACCAGCCCCTGTTATTATTTCGCGTTCTACGCGCCGGAATACCTACTTAAAATAGAAAATAAAAGTGGACGGTATTTATTTATGAAAAATAAACAAACAGTTTTGTAATTGAGAGTGTGATATAAAGAACAATAATATTTATCTAAACAGTGTCCCGTTTTAGGAACAGTGACGTTAAAGTCCCGCTGCTGAACCTAAGTTCGTCCCCTTTTTGTGCAAAAATTCCAGGAACACTGCTGTCGAGTAAGGTTTGGTCACAACTAGTCGTCGCGTCACCTCACACTATTTGTTCAATGGTCTGACTACACCATATGGCACCCAAGCCTAAAGTGCTACTTCTGCGTATGTTGGGTACGTCCATGTCCTGAAGGGTCGTGTTCACAGACCTTGTAAGGCGTAAGCTTAAGTTATTTCTTTCTTTCTTTCTTTCTTTCTTTTTTTTTTTTTTAACGTCGCATATGCATGTAACATAATAACATTAGCACTGTAGTGCTATTCTTGCGACAAAACATATATAAAATTTAACAAGGATCACAGTACTTATGAATAAATATAAAAACAGGACAACAATTCAANATTCAAGATTCAAGAAGCTTTATTTAACGTCGCATATACATGTAACATAATAACATTAGCACTGTAGTGCTATTCTTGCGACAAAACATATATAAAATTTAACAAGGATCACAGTACTTATGAATAAATATAAAAACAGGACAACAATTCAAATTAGATATGCTAAAATTATACAGTAGAGCATATGATATCACACTTGAATGTCACACAAGTGTTACGAAAGACAAGTTAAGACACTATACTAGTGTAATGTACATATATGCTAATGTAGCAAAGTGTAAAAATTTACAGAATATACACTAATATAGTGTGAATTAAAAAGAGACAATGAAGTCATAAATAGAAACAAGAGCTATAATTATGATATTGTAAAAAAGTAATGATCTTTTAAATAATGGAGCTCAAATCTAAAATAAATATCAATTATATAATAAGTATATTACTGAAGTACATTAAATTAAATAACACATTTATTAATAATTAATACCTGTTGTCCGGCTTCTTATAAAATAGAGGTTTACTTGTGCCTCTTAACAATTGTGCATCGTAAAGATGTGTTTTTCAGTTACACAAAAATCTTTCTACTGATATGAACATTATGTTGATGGATATGAAATTCATAAATGTCATTTAAACGTTCTCCCGTTCCTGACAATTTCTTTGTTCCTTCTTTAAATAACTAGCATGGATATGATATTTCTCCAACTCAACACAAATGATTCAGGGTTTGTATACTCAAAATACAAGGGCTCATACTTTCAACTTTGGTCAGTGTGTCTTGTGAAATAATGTGATTTGTTTTCATTTTGATCATTTGTGCATCCTATGATTCTTCCCTTGCAGTTTTCCTCGTCATGCTTGATCTCTGGCGTGATCATTCAGCTGAATCACTGCTTCAGGTAGGAGACACACTATTTTACGTCTTTCTTTTGCGAATTCAAATGCAAGTTTTTAGAGTGTTTTTGGCTTTTATACGCCACAACTTTATATAAGCTTGCACCCTGTACCTAGGAAAGTCATCAACTGATGGAAGCATCAAGGTCTAAAAGGTTTTTATTTTTTAGCTGTTCAACAACCACTTCACTATACTATTTGTGTCAGTCAAGGGGTACGCAGTAGAGTGGAAGTGTTACTATAGTATTTGTGATTGACAAATGATTCTCGATAGGATTTCTAGAACAGTATCAATAGGTCCACAGACGTTGTAGCTATACATACATATGTATATAATCCCTTGTGGTTAATTGGACAATTACCTCTCATCTGATTTGATTAGGAGGCAATGTACAATGTTTGAGTGATGTTTCCAAAGTTATTTATCCACGGTCTGGTGTACTAATATCTTTATCTCAAACAGATATCCACTCTTTTGTTTAACGGTGGTAAAATATAGAATAAAAACATATTTTTTTCAGATCGTCCGCTAGGCCTTTCTGCCTTCTAGGGCTTCTTCAGGCGGATATATGACAGTATATTTGACATTGAAATAATAAATATGGCATTCTCGTTTTATGTGTATGTTTGTATCATCCTATTGTGTTTTTATTCATTTTTTTCAAGTTAAAGCGCCACAAACATTTTTGATTTTTGTACATCTTAAATAGTGTTTTTGTTTATTTAATACGGAATCATGATATCCGCTGTTAGTCATTGGATACCGAATCAACTGCGACAGGTAAACACCGTATGTGAGGTATGATACCGAACCAACTGCGACAGGTAAACACCATAGGTGAGGTATGCTACCGAACCCACTGCGACAGGTAAACACCATAGGCGAGGTATGATACCGAACCCACTGCGACAGGTAAACACCGTAGGTGAGGTATGATACCGAACCCACTGCGACAGGTAAACACCATAGGTGAGGTATGATACCGAACCAACTGCGACAGGTAAACACCATAGGTGAGGTATGATACCGAATCCACTGCGACCGGTAAACACCGTATGTGAGGTATGATACCGAACCCACTGCGACAGGTAAACACCGTATGTGAGGTATGATACCGAATCCAGTGTGACAGGTAAACACCGTAGGTGAGGTATATATGATACCGAATCCACTGCGACAGGTAAACACCGTAGGTGAGGTATGATACCGAACCCACTGCGACAGGTAAACACCGTAGGTGAGGGATGATACCGAATCCAGTGCGACAGGTAAACACCGTAGGTGAGGTATCTATGTTACCGAATCCACTGCGACAGGTAAACACCGTAGGTGAGGTATATATGATACCGAATCCACTGCGACAGGTAAACACCGTAGGTGAGGTATGATACCGAATCTACTGCGACAGGTAAACACCGCAGGTGAGGTATGATACCGAATCTACTGCGACAGGTAAACACCGTAGGTGAGGTATGATACCGAATCCAGTGCGACAGGTAAACACCGTAGGTGAGGTATCTATGTGACCGAATCCACTGCGACAGGTAAACACCGTAGGGGAGGTATGATACCGAATCCAGTGCGACAGGTAAACACCGTATGTGAGGTATACTACCGAATCCAGTGCGACAGGTAAACACCGTATGTGAGGTATGATACCGAACCCACTGCGACAGGTAAACACCGTATGTGAGGTATGATACCGAACCAACTGCGACAGGTAAACACCGTAGGTGAGGTATGATACCGAATCCAGTGCGACAGGTAAACACCGTATGTGAGTAACACCTGACAACGTGTTAATGAATAGGATACTAACGTAGGTCTATTTTGCTTCATTACAACGCCCGCGTGATACAGTGAGGACATGAATGTCAATATAATTAAGAAAAATGAACAATATTTTGTGATATCCTTATTATTTCAACTGTATACATCGTTCTTTGAATAAAAACTGGGTTTCTCTAGGTGTTCCAATTTCCTCCCACATTAATCCCCTCTCCCTGTTCTAATAAGCAACATTGATGACTTATATGTTAGTTAATAAACTTGTATCATTGTTGTCGTAACGTAAATAAAGTTTATATTTAAACTGGTGTAACGGATATCAATCACTTTGCGAAATAAATACAAGTAAGTTTTTGTCTTCTATTTGCTAATGACAAAACTGTTACTGAAGTAGCAGAACTGTTCACTAAATTGTCCCTAAAACACTTAAAATGTTATCCTTTATACCACAAAAATATCAACTTTATTTTCACCACTGGTAAAATATTATAGTTATTTTACAAAGAAAAAATGCAGCACATTTTTAAAAATACTCTTAAGCCAGAGCTAAAACTACATATTCAAATTAGGACCAATCAGGCTCATACGATAGACACTTCTACCTATCAGACTGAGACCTCGACACCAACACCGTAATCTTAAACTTATTTTTAAGTTAATCCGAGATCACGACACAAACCTTACAAATGGACCAGTTCGTCGACATAAATCTATCGATCTGGTCAAGTCACAACATAAAACGTTCTTTGTCATTAATATAAACAAGGATTTAAATACATAAACAAGATTGCCAGTCAATATGTTCTGCTTTATCTATTCGTAATTTCTAACCGCATCCTCACAACGTCATGTTGTATTTGTTGGTCAGAGATAGACACCTACATCTTTACGTGTCATTATATTAAAGGCAAATGTCATTCAATGTTGATTTTACTATTATTTTCCGTTACATCATGTTACTTTAACTTATATCATTATGAAATATCATGAATACTCGCTAGAGAAAAGGGGTGGGGAGGGGAGCCGATAAATCCCTTTATTATATTACAGCAGTTTCTGGGTACAGCGGGTAGTAATTTATTTTCAAACTGGTGATTTAGGTAAACTAGTTGGAGTATCATGTTGGTCATTCCAGTATATAACGCCAATCAAGGTGAATTGCTACATTTACAATGCCGGTTATATTTGTAGTAGCATGTTGAACAAAGGGGCGATACTTATTTAAATTAGCTACGTTTTGTTGCTAGAAGTTTCGAAGTTACGTACACATCTATATATCAAACCAATATCGAACAATTATTGGCGTATTCCTTCAGATGAAGAATTTTGATATGTTGACAAAATCTCATTGCATATCATGGCAGGTTAAAGAACCGATACAATCGGTGTACATGCCTGGCTGTACACAGGCGAAGTCTTTAGTAGTATCAAAATAATACTGAAGACAAAAATTAGGAGGACGTGGCTGAAAGTAACCTTAAATTGCCAAAATACAACAATATACCTCGAGGCAGTTGGCAAGTTGAGCAGACGACAATTACCGAGATGATAAGCTCAGAGTAAAACCATGGTACGATTTGGCGCCATTAATAAGAAATTGTCAGCTTGACCTTGACCTTGATATATTCACCATGGTTATACATCGGCCTGACCTTGGCGACCCCCTGTGCCCTTGGGCCCAAGATGTCAGTCGCATTCCAAAACAGGAGACTATAATACTACACTTGGCGGATCAATTTCCTGTACGGCTCGGCTCGTAGAAGGATATTCTGATAGACGGTTTCGATACAAAAGTTTCGGGGGTTGGAAAGGTTCAATGATTGGTGATCAATATTTCAGGAAAAAGAAAGTTGAAAAATCTAAATTTGAAGAATATTACATGTTAAACATTGGTTTGCTTCCAAATTGATATTTTTTTCTAACGAAAATATCGATAAACATCTCAAAGTTTATTTTCTATCCAATTTAACAGACTGGCATACGCCATTCAATCAGGTAGGCACATAACCGTATATATAATTACAGTCCTTTGTGATCCGAAAAGAAAACTGTAAAAACATTACTTACTTAACAATTTCATTTCCTTTTACACTTACAAGGGAAAGTCAGAACGTTTCAGTACAAAGCATGTCTGGAATTGATTGTAACACAGTATACGTGAATTTATCAACTTTACATCTGTTTACTGGCTCCTAATAAGGTTGAACATCCACAGGTACAGCCGTGATAACTCATTTATCTAGCGGTAACGTAATACACAGGCGTCTTACTCCGTGTTTTCACATAATATGCTTTATTTTTGCATTATAGTCCGCGTTCAGTCAAGTTTGTACTATGTGTCATGTATACATTATCATTGGAATTTACATAGCCTAGAACACCACTTGCCGTTGATAGTTGTACCCCGTGGTTAGATCGTCCTATAATTCCTAGCCGGTTTATCTTAGATTATGAGTAATGA
The DNA here is from genome assembly GCF_002113885.1 of Mizuhopecten yessoensis. Classification (NCBI taxonomy): domain Eukaryota; kingdom Metazoa; phylum Mollusca; class Bivalvia; order Pectinida; family Pectinidae; genus Mizuhopecten; species Mizuhopecten yessoensis. The sequence continues at coordinate 242,825 of NW_018480017.1, read as the reverse complement.
TAATCTGATTTTGAAATGGTATTTAATTAAGCATGGAAGAAAAGGGAATGATGTTCCTGTTGTTCATCTTAAATCGTGTTTGTTATCGTTATGGATGATAGGAACACTTCGATAGTGTTACACCTTAGCCTATATCTATTAATTGTTCACGTGCTCACACTCTTCAATTCAATTTATTACCAAATGCACATTGCATATAGGCGTACAGAAATATACATATAGATAAATACTTTACAAATATCTTGTACAATGGCGGAGAACATATGCAATAGATTCAATTCCATACATAATATTTACAAATTATGAAATTGGCATAAGTTTGGGAAAACATTAAGTCTTATTCCGGTAATGAACATCACATTTTGTCAATGATTTGGAAGAATTTTGGAGAGATTTAATGCCTGATACTGTTTTCAATATTTATACTTTCTATGTAATAAGGTGTAAGCGACCTATTTTAGCATCAGCATTCCATGAATAGGAGTCAATATCCTTTCTCCAATTTCTATACTACTGATTGTCAGAAGGAAGGTATCGTAACTTCAACATGGTGTTCGCTTCATTGAAGATACGAATCACACTGATGAACTCTCTACTGTTTGCTCGTTTCTAGGAGAGTGCCTTTAACATTAAGATCAAAACATGTTTCAAAATTCACTGCACACAACCATTCCTTCCTAAACATAGGCAAAGGGGTTATTGCCTAATATGGTAGCATTTCATCAGCGGTTAAAACTTTGACTACGATATGAAGTCATCAATTTATTTAATTCCTAGCAAATTTATATTAACATTAAGGATATGAAGAACAGTAGCTGTCTCGTTAAATGATGCATCTTTTCATTACTTAAACCACGTCTATTCTACCGTTAATACTTCCATACTCTTAACACTATTACAATTATAATGATTTTTTTTTTGTGTGTTTAATCTGAAGGTGCTTGTTTTTTAATTATGTTGCTCAAGTTGCCTTGTGTTCTTTTGTCACTACCCTTGTTCTCGCTATGAGTACATGCCATTTCTTGAATTTGACCTAGATTTACTTGCAGGGCGGCAGTCTTCGATGAAGCAGGAAATGCTTAATCTTCAGCAACACTTGATCTTATACTTCTTTTTACTAATGAAAGGGTGTTCATCAAAAAAATTGAGTTGGAATTGCAATTTTATTTATCACTTATAGTAAAGTAACTATGCTACTAATATTATGCTACTAACCCTCAATTATACATATCACTATATATCTATGCTGCTATCACAGTTTTTGTACTACTTATACATCTATGCTAATAACTCAATTAGCACTTTATCAGGACTGCTTACGTGATAGCTATAACAATTACACATCTATCCTATAAACTCCACTACAGCTACTACTATACGACTTGCACTACTATAACTAACGTATCTAAAAAATACTACGATACCCTAGCACTACTTACACTGAAACTCACACTACTACGATACCCTAGCACTACTTACACTGAAACTCACACTACTACGATACCATAGCACTACTTACACTGAAACTCACACTACTACGATACCCTAGCACTACTTACACTGAAACTCACACTACTACGATACCCTAGCACTACTTACACTGAAACTCACACTACTACGATACCCTACACTACTTACACTGAAACTCGCACTACTACAATGCTTTGTTAGATATATGGTAAACATATTACCCATGCCCCTGACTGCCTTCAGTATAAGAGTGCTTTTAGGACGAAATGTCCCGATATCTCCCGATGGCTGACTTTACCAATTCTGCACCTTGTGGCCTAGTGAGTTGTTATCAGCGGTTTAGAGTCGAGACACCGGTCAATTGCATTCTTTGCTTGACAGAATAAACAAACCATTTCGAAAGCTCGCAAAATAAGTTTTCAATTACTGTTTGCGTTCAAAACAAGCTTAGCATCTATTATTCATATCAAACTGATGAACTTACTCAATGCTTCTTGCTTTATAAATATATTATTACTACTATATTTATAAGATAACAGATATAATTATGACAGATTATTGTAATCTATACCATTCGGAATGATATGATGGAAGAAAGTATAGATTTCAATATGTTATTATTTAGCTTCTTCTTTCAACATTTTTAAAAATAATATCATTATAACAATGTCGCTGTTTCGCTGATATAAATATATTTGAATCGTCAGTTCTTGCAATAATCCCAATTTTCTGTACTCATTATATACACCTAAAACGTTCGATTGATCCTATTCACACTTAGTTTTTGTCATAGTAATACGGATGACAGGCGACACTTCATGTTATTGACTTGAAGCGGCAGTGGAGGGTAATCTAGGTCGATTTGCGTTTGAAGCAGGTTACTTTTGTCATTTCTTCCACTGCCATATAGTTCAGCTTCGTGCATTCCAATTGGAATATACGAACGCATTTAACTCCTAATTATTTTGCAAAGTGTTGTTTTTTTCTTTTCTTACACACAGTATTTGTGATCGGTATGTTATCAATAATTGGTATACTAAGATCTTTTTATGCATTTAAATGTAGACAAATGCCCTAATTCAAAAGTTCGGTACGATATTTGGATCGTCTTTGTGTAATGGTTACTGTGGGTGTCTCTGACCGTCAATGTGTAATGGTTACTATGGGTGTCTCTGACCGTGGATGTGTAATGGTTACTATGGGTGTCTCAGATCGTCTCTGTGTAATGGTTACTTTGGGTGTCTCAGATCGTCACTGTGTAATGGTTACTATGGGAGTCTCAGATCGTCGCTGTGTAATGGTTACTATGGGTGTCTCAGATCGTCGCGGTGTAATGGTTACTATGGGTGTCTCAGATCGTCACTGTGTAATGGTTACTTTGGGTGTCTCAGATCGTCACTGTGTAATGGTTACTATGGGTGTCTCAGATCGTCGCGGTGTAATGGTTACTATGGGTGTCTCAGATCGTCTCTGTGTAATGGTTACTTTGGGAGTCTCAGATCGTCAATGTGTAATGGTTACTATGGGCGTCTCAGATCGTCGCTGTGTAATGGTTACTATGGGTGTCTCAGATCGTCTCTGTGTTATGGTCACTATGGGTGTCTCAGATTGTCTCTGTGTAATGGTCACTGTGGGTGTCTCAGATCGTCAATGTGTAATGGTCACAGTGGGCGTCTCAGATCGTCAATGTGTAATGGTCACAGTGGGTGTCTCAGATTGTCTCTGTGTAGGTCACTGTGGGTGTCTCAGATCGTCAATGTGTAATGGTCACAGTGGGTGTCTCAGATCGTCAATGTGTAATGGTCACTATGGGTGTCTCAAATTGTCGCTGTGTAATGGTTACTATGAGTGTCTCAGATTGTCTCTGTGTAATGGTCACTGTGGGTGTCTCAGATCGTCAATGTGTAATGGTCACTGCGGGTGTCTCAGATCGTCGCTGTGTAATGGTATCTATGGGTATGTGTAATGGTTACTTTGGGTGTCTCAGATCGTCAATGTGTAATGGTTACTATGGGTGTCTCAGATCGTCTCTGTGTAATGGTTACTATGGGTGTCTCAGATCGTCAATGTGTAATGGTTACTTTGGGAGTCTCAGATTGTCGCTGTGTACTATGTAATGATTATTATAGGTGACACTGTTGGCGGTATAAAATAGTTTTTATGAATTATTTTCATTGTTCAAAGTTACGTTGAAAGACAGAGAGCTTGTGTTCGATCTGCATTATAATACAATCTCAAACCAGTATCTCCTGACATCAATGTTGATGTAACACCTGTACACTAGAATCAACTGTATAATAGTGACACCTGTACAAAGGTTTCATCTATAATTTTAATAGTCACACCTGTAAAGAGATACCTAGTGTAATCAGAGTTGGACTTTGTAAATTCTGTTTAGGTTACGAATTCTTTTAAGATTAAAATCAATATTTCCTATGTCGAATGCCAATGTCTGAAACTACCTAACCTCATGTAGGTTGACACAATGAGGTCTATTTTATAAATAGAGGTCAACTGATATGACAATGTATTCTTTGATAAGCTTTATCAGTAAAAATAAACATCCTCTCTGGAATTCAAGTGTCCTCAGTTTTGAACATAGAAGCATGAGAACAGGGAATCTTTCGTCCTTAAATTATATCCCTAGCTGAAGTTCGACTGTTTAAGAAGACAAAATCACGATTTTATGATTATATCAGAACCTTAAACAAATGTTTGTTTCATTTAAGCATTCAGCTGATTTCAGATGGAATTCGCATTGCATTCTTAGAATCTGCTTAACGCATACAAAATCCAATTACACTTGTTATTTTTATTCAGCATTAAGTTCAAATAATGTTTTTCTCGTCTGTTCTGGTTCAATATAAAATAACGATCTGTCCATCTGCAAGGTTTAATACAAAATTTTCCAATAGTTTTGAATACTTGTGTGACGTTTTCATCTTTTTATATCGGAGATATTTACCACAACTAAAAAATAAAAATGAAATAATTTTGTGGGATATACCGGCCCTGAAGCTTTTTTGAATCTCGAACATAACAGTAGCACCTTAAGCATCCTGTTCGTGACTAATAATGTGTTTTATCTATGAATTAGCTGCATTATGTGGGATTTTAACAATTTAAGTATCAGTTGTCGATTTAATGCTTTTTTGGTTACCGTCCAAGAGTTAATAATAGCATGAATATATGTTAGCATATCAAAACTTTATGGTGGTTGAAAATCCAATAATCTCCTGTTCTATTAGTCCTGCGTTTAATTCACTAGTTAATTTCAAAACATATTCATATCATCCTTTTTTACGAGTACCTTTACATAAATATTTAAATCGTGGAGTCCGTTTCGGACGGCCCTGATTGATATTTTTACTTCAGGTTGCAACCATTGTGCTGCATTGGTTTTTTACTACCTAAAGTATATTGGGAATGCATTTCTTTGTTCTATATGAACAGCTTTATTGCAAATACATTTTGTTAACATGTGCTTTCTTGTTCATATTTTGAGTAATTGTTCGTGACAAGCTTTAAAAGGAATGCATTTTTGTCTTACAAGCACAGCTAAGTTAAGTAAACCTCGTTCAGCATGTCGTTGTTCAACATTCCCATTCCACTTAAGTAGAACTGGACATTTATGAACTGGCGATTTGAATATTATCATTATGTAAAGCTACAAGGGACAGTTAACAAATAAAAACAAGAGAATACTGCTGTGTTAACAAAAACAGCCATCATGGCCATATCGCCCCAGTAACAGCATTTATAGGTTGTGGTTTTATGCGTCCCTCTTCCTAAATTTTAAATAAGCGATTTCTTCTTTGCACATTTTTGACAATGTGAACACTTTTCGTACTTTAAATATGATCGGTAACATAATTCATTTAATCTACGCCAAACAAAGTGGCTACTACCATTCCGAAAATCGTAACAAATGATGTCTGCCACTGAACTAATAGAAACAGTTGATAGAAGGTGACAAACAAGTTAGGACTTTGTACGTAGAAGGTGACAAACAAGTGAGGACTGTGTACGTAGAAGGTGACAAACAAGTGAGGACTGTGTAAGTATGCATGATATTGAACTTCCATCTGTATTAGACAGGTAAACATTGTTTACATATTTATTTTATCGCACAATTGCTTTTACCGTGTAACCACGGCAACACACAAATGTAACCATGTAAGCGGTGTAAGGATTGAGTGAGATATTATAACCGTTTCACATTACAGAACGGAACAGTAGGCAGTATATTTCCGGTAACACCCAACATACAGTGTTGTGATGTATAAAGCAAACTCACTCTACTAAGCGCAGTTGACTGTGTAATACAGATGCCAATGTCCCCCTTAAGACTGAGATATTTCAAATTAAGAATGATGGTAAGATATCCATCGTTGATAGTATATGGCAGTTGTTACATTTCCTATCATATTTTCGTATATTCTTATTTCTCCTTCAATTTCAACTTCCAAAATCTACATTACGATTACTCATTCCGAGTTAATTGCTTAATCTCCGCAGTCAAAAATTTTAGTTGGATAAAAATGGTTCTTATTTATCATTTTTTCATATTACAGTAAAGATGTGTAATTGTTTTTATCATTTTTAACCATTACTATTTTCAGAACATTTTTTTTTATAGTAATTACGAGTCATTGACTTCAATTTTAATTTACTTTATTTAAGAAATCGGCACTTATAATAAAGGAAAGAAATTATTCCTTTCGGATCTATTCATCAGGTTTCCAATGAGAGATTATAGAAGATTGCTTTTTTTGCAATATATGTTCAGTTCAAGTATTATTTTGATGAATTTTGGTGTGGTGAGCTCTGATGTACGAAAATCAGACGTGATGATGAGATGTTGACCTTCCAAAGACCGCAAGTTAGTGCTAAATCAGCTGACCACAAGATGAAGTGATTAATGTTGAATACAGTGTTCCTGGTCTAGTATATGGAATTGCAAACGTTGCAATATTCATAAATATTTAATACACATTTTATGTACATTCATAACAGTAAAATATTGTGCATAAAATATCTATGTTCATAGATAATAAATATGTGTCCATAAATATATATATTAACTCAAAAATCCAAATAATTTGATGCACGTTCCGTTGTTTTTGTTATGTTGTATTTCATTGGCCAATTAAGGTCACTGACCTAATTACTTTCATTTAAGCAGGTGTGTATTGAAAAAGAGTTTTTTATCTTAACTTTTATCACCACTCTGACAACAAGTGCCTGCGAACCTTACTAATTAATTTGAAAAAACCCTGCTCAAATATCTAACCCTAAACCCCCGTCTCTGTGTTGAGTTGTTCCTGATAACACTTATGTACTGAGGTTGTACTTTTGTTTTGGATAGGCCAATACAATACGACGTAACAAGGAGAGCGGACGTAAATCTCACAATGCAAACATTTGAATTGTGATGAATCTTACTCTAAATATATGTACAAGTATATTCAAGGCCGACATTGTTTTTCGTGAAATTAACGCGAAAATAAAGAATCTGATAGGAGTTAAAACTGGTGTGAGTGCTCTTTATAACTTTCATATTTATGTTCAATGGTCGAACGAGGAAAGTATGGTTATTCAATGTAACCATCACGATATTAATATCGCTCGCATTCAGCTTCCATTGGAACTCAAATATACAGTTTAACAACAATGGTCACTCTGGGACAAGCACGGCATTAATTTCACGATCGTTTACATTCCTTTCCCCAGCAGCAACATTCCGCCTCTCCTGCTTGTTACAGTTAATTGCAATTCCAGAGCCTGTTTTATGTATCAGCAGTTTCTGTATACTTCGGAGAACGTCACGTGACAGTTAACGATATAGCTAGTGTTTCCACCTCAGAGGTTTATTTTATCTACATTAAACATTTACATTTCATTTTCATGATCTATTTTTTTCATTTTCCCTAAGACGGGTTTCACATGGTGCACAGTAAGCCCCAGGCTCACCTCCAGTCTCTTGTTTGGGTATAGTATGAACCTTTCCGGTCTGCTTTTGTGTCTCAATAGTTCCGTTTTTATAACACTTGTGTTCAGCTTGTTGTTGATATGTGCTAGATTTGTTTCTATTTTACTTGCGTTGAAGAATGGACATGACGATGTTTTAACTCAAACCGCTACTGACATTGCATTGCAGTCTCATACTTGGCATTCATTGTAAAATGAAGGAAATTTGTAGTTACCTGTTAGTAGTCTAACGTGCACAGTTGGTAATAGTCAGGATTCTCAAAACAACAGAACCCCTGCCGTCAACTATAGCCGCCATATTGATATAAATCTCACTTTTAATTAACAATAAACAAATCTTAAATACGTTTATTCCGATCCCAGCGGGTATCGATCTTTTTCTATTTGCTTTATACGTTACATGGCAGTGATAATGGACTTTTTGATAAATTTTGGCTCCAATACTTTAAACAAATGATAACTCTGCCGATACAGATAGATTAACTGCAAGTATCTTGGATGGATGAACGAAGATTTGAGGTACAATGCACGTGTGCTAGTTTACTTAACAGCAATGTTTAACAGATTTACGGCAGGTCAGCAAGGTATGTTTACCGGGATTCAGCTCGTGTAATCATTGATAAAAATAGCATGCAAAACTGTGTCGAAATCTCAGTATGATGTTCCCGATTAAAGTACCGTTCACACAAAGACTCATTGGGTTACATCTCTGCTATAAGAGCTAAAAACACCACAGAAACAAAACAGTCATCGGACTGGCGTAAACTGAAAGGGACCAAAATGTTTAGATAACCATTTAAAATATGTAGTATAGGCCGAAATGTTCAGTTATCCTTCTTTGATAAGTGTTATAGCGCAAGGAAAACTTGCGAAATAAAAACAAAATATCAGCTTTACCAAATTACATCAGCTTTCATGAAAACTCTGACAAATAAAAAAAATCAGCTTTATCAAAAAAACATCAGCTTTTATGAAAACTCTGACATGTAAAAATAACATCAGCCTTTACAAAATTACATCAGCTTTCATGAAAACCCTGACATATCAAAGCTAGAGTTACGGTTTTGTTTTATGCTCTGTGTATGTCTGAGTATGCATTCGTCATACTAGTTGATGACCATGTCAGACCTGGTATTAGTTATGTTATATATGTTTTGTTACTGCCGTCATACTGGGCAATTGACCTGGCATCATATACACCTTTAGACGAAATAGGACCAGACGGCCATAGTGAACACACAGTATACCGTAACTGATATCTACGATATGAAAGTGGTTTTCGCTTCACATTACTCTCGCCATCGAATCATTTAACAAGATCGCTTGATTATGCTAACGTTTTGCCCATTTTTACTTACCCTGTGGTCCCCGTTGGAGGGTCCAGATTTATCGGACACTCCGAACCGTTGGTTGTTGCACCTGCCAAGCCAAGCAAACATGAGACCACTCCAAAAACACAGACTGTGAACGCTGAAGACATGGCTAAAAGTATTCCAAAAAAACTTTGAAAACAAAATCACCAGAATATATCCTTAGTTATATTAACCACAAACCGGAAGCCATCATATGCACAGCCGGGTCCTTCATTGAAACCCGGATATTGGTTGGTCAGAGTTAGTTGTGGAGTATCCAAGAGGAGCTTTGTTTTGAGAACTCAGGATGTTAGTACCTAGCTTCCAAGGGTTTGTAAGTCATGAATGGGTATCGAACGCTAAGTAGGAAACATGTGCCCGTCTGAGATCAACGTTAACATTGTGTGGGACCCGTCAGTAATCAAGTCTATAGGTACTCCAACGAAGGTCATACAGAAGGTGTGTCGGCTCGTGTCCTCATACCTATGTGTGGTAGCAGTAGAGGTGAGGACATGTGAGCCGGTTACACGCTATACCGTTTACCGGCGTTATCTACAGACGGTGTAGCTCTGACAAGGAGAGCTTGCATTGGGCATTGTGGTTCTCACCGTCCGATGACAGGCTTGCTAGCCTATCACAAAAGGGCAAGCAAATGGTATGCAGGCCGATCGCTACTCTTCACTCCACTATGTATAAGTAGCTATCAATGATAAGGCACGAAAAACTTGTGTTCGGACGTTAAACGAATTTCTCTTTCTTAATGTAAATGTTTACGCAGCAGAAGTAAGGGAAAGTTCATGTCTACATTTCTGTTTCGCTCAATCAACACTTGCACGTTAAATTTATGCTCATTTTGTTGTTTAGATTTCCAAGTCCAGTTGTTTAAAACATATACCAGAGCATGTGATAATTTTAAACGCGGTTCTTTAGGCCAAACTTGTTGTCTAGGTTACACAACTTCAGTTCTTAACCAAAAAATGTGTAGGCTAGCACTATCTTATAAACACGCAACTATTTATTGTTTAAAGAAACGTTCCTTCATTTAAATATAACTGATGATGTATGATTTATTCTGTAGATACCCTGTGTTTTGAAAGGGAATTACCAGTGTATCAAATTTTGATATAAAATAAAAGAGAAAATGATAGAGTTGCTATTCCCATGTATAACTTTGCAGCCTCAGCATATTTACATGAAAGTTAATCTAGTTTGTTAAGTTAAAGGGTCAGCCTCTAGAGAGTGTGTTTAGTGTAGGCGCACTGGTTGGTACTGGCGTTATCTGGTGGGTTATCTTAGATGGCATAGAGTAAGTTTGGCCATTATTTAATTCATATAGACACCTAGTGTAAATGTTATTACCAGTTGTTTGTTTAATTCTTCTTTATGATATATTAATTGTTTTGGTGATTTCCTGTATTTTTCAATAGTTTAGATGTACACAGGGTCTGTGGCTGCAGATATTATGGTGAATCCTCACTAAAAGCTTCCCGAAGTTGCAGATATTTTTGCGAACCCTTTTGAAAACTGTTCCTCGAGGCTACGGTTATTTTGCTGAACTCTCGACCTGGGATATAGACATCAGATTTCTTGTTTCCAACAGTGACAATGGATTAAATATACTCACAATTTCAATAAAAACGAAATAATGGCTCTATAGAGATGTAACACTACACTGTGTATTTATTAAATCTAAGTATTATCTTTAACATATATCTAGAGAAATTACCATCATCCGATAAAATATAAGTTGAAAAAAATCTCTTATTAAAAGTTTTTATTTCTTAAAATACTTTATTATGATTGATGAATTTAATTTTCGGGAGACGGACTGGATATATGATTGACTTCAGGTTTACAAAAAGTAAAAATAATAAAAACATAGCTAGTTCCACAGGCAATAGTAGTTATATTATATAATTATACATATGATATATATTTAATTATATCATGCAATAAAACTTAAGTTAGCTGTGTCCAATATTTCCGAGAAATATCTTGATTTCTTCTTTGTCCCCTCTCTTCACTACACTTCTTTCTTGTCATATGTATATTTAAGTAGCTCTAACATTGCGTGATATGTATTGTAATCGATTAACTTTTGTCGAAGAGGACTTTAATAAGTTGGCAAAACTTGTGTCCAATTCTTTTGCAACATCTGTTGTTTGTGGGTTTTTTTGGGTTTTTTTGAAACAGTGTCTGGACAAGAGAATAATTAACCTTAACTGAAGCATGAAGTGTGTGCTTCCAAAGCTATATTAGCCAAGACAGCAATACAGTTTCTCATTATCTAGCATAGTAATGACATCGATCATTATCTGATCTGGCCCTGAAAGCGTCCTCCAATTATGTATTATGCACTTCATCCCTTTAAAAATGTTTGGTTTTGCTATGCGTGTCTTGTTTATGGACGTTTGGAGGTTGTATCTACAGCCAAGTATATTAAGACAATTGATTGAAAAAGAAGCACTCGTAGCTATCAGTATGTCATGTGTACTGGCTATTGATGTTAATTGTGAAAATGAATTAGTATTCATGAGGATGTTTTTGACCACAACTCAAATGAGTTGTTTATCTTCCGACATCCCAGAGGAGGGTTGTGAGGGGCGAGTCAGTCTATTAATACCCGCAGGATTCGTTTATATCGAAATGCCCGTGGGAGCTGTATATCAACCCATATTCGGCTTCTCGGATAATATTAATGTTTTTGGTTTTGCAGGCTGTATAATTGGCCGGAAGTACCCAACCTAATCAGAATGTTGCGTAAAAATATCTTTTTCATACCGTCAGTTGTTGAAAACAGGTAAAGCGTTGTCCTTTTGTTTTGATGTATCCGCAATTCCAGTTATTGTCTTTTGTTTTGATGTTTGCAGTATTCCTGCTTTTTTGTCCTTTGTTTCGATATCTCTGCGATTCCTGCTGCTGTTTTTGTTTTGAAAGTGTTCTTTTGTTTTGATATTTCCGTTATTCCTGTTGTCGCCTGTCGTTTTTATGTCTCCGCAGTTCCTGATGTTTATATATCTCCGATTCCTGTTTTTTTTCTTTCTTTTAATATTCAAGATTACTGTTGCTTTGATATATCAGCGATCCCTGTCTGTTGTGTTAATGTCACGGCTATTCCTGTTGTTGTTTGTTTATATATCTCTGCGATTCCTGTTGTTTGGTTCATCCGTGATTCCTGTTGTTTTGATATCTCCGCGATGCCTGTTGTTTTGATATCTCCGCGATACCTGTTGTATTTATGTTTCAGCAATTTCTGTTGTTTTGATGTCTCCACGATTCCTGTTGAATTAATTCTCCGCGTGCACGATACCTGTTGTTTTGATATCTCCGCTTGTGGTCTATTTTGGACTTTCGTGTGGTAAGTACGTGGTGCGATAGATCCGAGAATGAGAGCACTTTCAGGTCCATATTACCACACATATATATCGAATATAGGTCGTAATTTTTATATCAGGTATGTACTAATGTTGTTTGTTTTATTAGTCCGGGATGTTTCCGATACACAGCCGGGTCACAATCATGGAATCTAACCACACCACGTGACCTATAAATCAGCCAATGAGCTGCCGGTAGGGCTATTTTGCGCCGTCTAGCTTCTTATTTGTGTCAGATATCCAAGAAAACTATAACAATTATTTGTATGTTGCGGTCAGTTACTTTGTCTACTTACTGGGGCGTTAAAATTGGCAAGCTGTCGACTGACCGTTGTTCGCCGTATACACGGTCGCAATTATGGAATACCGACCAATCTGTTCGGACACAGCAAGTGACCCATTGAAATCTTAGAGATCGACACGACATTATAACTTGTCCGAAACATGACAGAAATATCTCCATGGTCAGTTTGTATTTATCTGGGTGTTGGTCAATATAGGGCCATAGCAACAACAAAATTTTGGACAGGTTTATTTGTCGATCAAATGAACGCATCTTGTCTGACGTTACCAGACGTACTAGTCGCTTGTGTGTGATAGGTGTCTTTACTGCCTTATTACGTATCAATCACATGGCGCAAATATGACGCTCCTGGTTCCGATCGCCAAACCTGATCTGTCTCCGCAGACGAGGCCGGATGTACTTTTCTCGCCACTTCCGGGGCCGCCGTCGGCGGGATTGATAATTGGCGATTCAGGAACTAAGCTGAGTTTGTGACAGGTGCGTGCCATAAAGTAGACAACATGCTTGTTAAAACATGGTCATTTCTGTCACGGCGTGTCTGCTTCGTTTAAGATTCTGATGAACAAGGATCCTACTTCTAAGCATGGTGGTTTTCCACGTTTGAATAATAGTGTCTTTATCTAAACCAAAAACAAATTACAAGATTCCATTTCAATGTCATTCACAAAATATTTAACAAATATTGAATAGAAGATATCATTTTTGAAACCTTGTAATTTTCTTGAAAAGTGTGAATGCCTTCATATTGGATGTAAAAAGGTATGAACATGCTTTAAAAGAAAGACTTTGTGTGAATAGATTTGAAGCAGCCTAAGTATGCAACTTTCGTCATCACTTCTATAGTGAACTAATACATTAGATGTGGCACCTACATGTTAGTACAAATGCGCTTACGTATTTAAAGAATAAATTGAGTAGTATGGTTCTAGTAGGAGAGCGCACGTGTTGAACCACATCGTGGAAGGTTCAGAAAGACATACTCCGGAAGTAGACACACTTCCTGTTAATTTCTCCCTTCCGGTGACCTTGGGGTCGGTTCGTCCACTTGCTGGTCATCGATACTACTGATGGTGTATACGTTAACGTCATTTGCCACTGAGTTGACACGATTATGGCCAATTAATAAAGCAGTTTCACATGTAAACAACGCGTACGCAGCAATACTCGGCTCGTCACGAACTCTTAGTGCTATCTCATTGATGTTGAATGCACAGCGTAAATTATGCATGCACTACTTGTAAGATCTAGTTCTGTCTGTAACCAAGCAATTTCCTCTATGTAAATGTCGAGGATGGGTACTGGTAGGTTGTTTAATAACTAACTCAGCCATACTAGGATGTAGGCCAGATACATGATAAACAAATTTCATATTTGATCAAGTTGGCGGCTAAAGGAAGGATGGAAGACAACTGTCGATTTTCATTAGAAATGGTTTCTGTCACATCACAGAACATCGCCCCTATCTGTAAAGGGGCAATTGTGTAGACGACCTGCTCGTTCTGTATAGGTGCGTGCTTCTTTCTAATAAACGTATAAATCTGTTCGCAGATCTATATTGAGCAGAATAAACAGGACCGCACCACGACATACAACTTAACAACACATCTGACAGGTTTACATCGCCGATATCATCTCTAGTAATGAGCTCGGCTATTTATGTAGTACAAGAGTTATAAACAAACCCGTCAGTAATCCTGTCTCTCATCTCACATCAATTCACCATAACACCACCATCAATGTACAACGCAAATTATAACATTTATTAGAACGGAACAAATGTTTATAATCATTTTGATTTAGAACCGTGCTGTGACATATGTGTGTCCAATGCACGCAAGAGGTGCACATAACTATATAGAAGGATAATATTAAAAGAGTATGTATTGTTTAAAGGCAAGACTTCTCGTTAAGAGTATACCCCAGTAGTTGATGGAATCGGGATCGTTATGTCAGATTCTTTAAACTATTACAACACATCAAGGTACTGTATACTTTAAGTCGATTGATGTGCCTAAACTTCAAATTTCCACTGATATAGCTTATTTAAGCTAGTATCTCTGTTACATGATCTGTTCCGTTAAAACTATCAGAAATTATAAAATGATGTGTGTTTTATTGAAATACATCTGAATGAAAGAATGGCTGAATATTAATTCTCCATTATAAATATTTAGCCACGATATATTTTTTTGGTTTGAGACAGAGTCACCAAACATCTGTCAATGGCGACATGATGTCCTTGTCAGTACCTGCTTTAGAACGAGTATAGTCCTTCGCGTAGTTTCAGCGTCTCTTGACACAGAGAATTGTAATGCATATGACGAAAATAATAACTTTAAGGTCTAGTGAGTTTGTGAAACCTGTGGCGTGTGAAAAGGTGCGTCATACCGCGTAGGTTATATGAGAAAGCCATGACCAAGAAACTCTTTTGTGGCATTTCTTTTATTCGGGGACATAAACAACGCGTGTAATATTATGGACGGATCAAACAGGAGGTCGGCGATTATCCGGACAAGTATCAGTTAGCCTACTTAATGATAGGATATAACGATTTCAGTTTTGAAAAAAGTCTGTATGCACCTTAGATCATGCGTGTAAACAACACCATTATGAAGTCGTGGAAATATTGACTACATTAATATATGCATCACACTGTCAACATGATACCCCACATCTAGTTGTAAGAAATACAAATGTAAGTGCTCTAAACAAAACGTTCGTCCACGTTATCGTTATCGCCGTATGGATGTTCACGAGGAATTGGAGGAGTACTGGCCTTCTGTTATCCCACTCCATTATAGCATTTATAAGATACATAATGCGGAAGTCACTGGAGACCTGATGGTTGGTGGGGCCCCTTTACCCAACAGACCAATGTTGATATTCTACCCCATCGAAATGCTAAGTATATTTCAAATGTTTTGTAAAAACTGTTTATGTTATGTCTCTCCGATGTGTTGTATCTTTATCTTGATCCTTTCCGTTTCTGTCCTTACACTTCCATGTTTTAGTGTTCTCGTGTGTGTACACACTTGTTATGATTGGCGATAGTCCGTTTCTGTCCTTATACTTCAATGTTTTAGTGTGATTGGCGATAGTCCGAGTATGTCCCTCAATGTTTCAAAATCTTTAATCAAGATAAAAGCAATAAGTTAGTGAGGGCACATGAAACTGATTCAGTTCCAATTAGAAATTAAAATAAGTTTAAATCCCTGAATTGAGCTTGCACTTACCCATACTGTGATAATTTCACTTATTTCACAACAAAACGTGTGGAGTTAGTTTTGACGCACACAAGTGAAAAGTCATCAAAGAGAGTGTAATAAAGAGAGTTCCCGATAGAAATCTGTTTTGTTTTTAACTGATGGTAAAAAACAGTCATTCAAAAACTCTTACATGTTCATTGCAAAAATAAAAGAAGAAAATTCATTGTGCGCGATTAAAAATTATTCTTTAAAATCACTTATCATTTAGATATCTTAACAGAAGTTCGCTTTTTTTCTTTTCTTTTGTTTGTTTTTGTAAAACTTTCCGTCAAAATAACATATATCTCTTGTTAACACCATACTTAAAAACTGAAAAATTATTTACTTAATATTCAATAAAAATTTCGGGGCACTTTCGCAATCAATACTTACTCTAAAAATCGTGTGAATATCAGGAGACAAACCCACAATGTCAAATAACACTTATTTGGAACACGTACTGTCATTTTAATTATTTTTTTAATGAAATCAAAGTCATCTTTTGGGAAATTTCTTACTTACGTACACAAAGAAATAACTTGTATTAGGTGTTACACCTCGAGGTCCGCCAACAATAAGACGGAACTTCAAGCTATCGGAACATAATATATTAATGTGGTACTAAACAGGAATATGTATACTAATGAAAAGGAATATGAATGAATATTATTGTTTATACACAATAATTTGATAATTTTAGGACACACTTTAAATACTTAAGTACAGGTTCATAGTGTGAAGTTTAAACCACACCCTAAAACCAAACCCTAAAACCACAACCTTAAACCACATACATCTATGTAACTAACGTGTAACTGTACTTAACGATTACATTTCAATTATTAAAACAAAAATATCACTACAATTTATTGTCTTTATATCTATTCCATATGTGTTACATAGCATAAAACATTTACATATTCTGAGAAATCTACATGAAAAAAAAAAAATGTAAAGTGAGAACTGTTCTCACTCTTACGATCTCCTTAATCATGGTGTGCTCTCACGTGTTTAAAACAATTAACGTATCGGACTTAAGATACCATTACTGTAGGCAGCCCGAGTATATACACTGTACACGTTGACAGTTTAGATCCGATCGATATCACTCCTGCAGGTCGGGGAACGAGAAAGAATTCACCTGATGTTTCCAACTGTAAGTATCGTAAGAGACGGCTAATGTGAAAGTTCCATGTAAAATTGGGGATTTGACCTCTATTTTGGACCACAAAAGCGACCAAAATAGATCTGTTACACCTATTGCATTATTTGGGATCTTTATGTTTCCCTCTATTTATAACTATCCTATATTTCCTAGCGGCTTGCTAGGCAATACCTCACTTTTGGCTTTAATGTTGAACGTTCGTCCAGGCAAGGAAGGCCATGGGTTGCAGAATGCTGTGCAGTGTGCCTTCAGCATAGTTTCAGTGAGATAGCACTATAAAGTCGGCATCAGATACGCGCTATCACATGGAGGCAACGACACTCACCATACCATCTCTCCGACACATTCATACATGCAGGCATACATAACAAACATAGAGGCACATCTTTTAATGACGTCATCTGTTTATAGGACGTTTAACTCGTAACAACCAACAAACCAACCAACAACCGATCAATATCAGAATATGACGCGATCGCCATTTCTAGTGTCTGACCGGACAGGTACAAGCAACGACATTACTATAAATAAGAAGCAAGGAAGCAACTGTTTTTGAGAGAAAAAAACCATGTTGATTCAGAAAGCTATATAACTAGTTACTGTACCCAAATCTATTTTATACAAAAGCCTAGTTAAAACAGATAGTTAGGACTATTGCAGGGTACAAAAGTCAACCCAAAGAAAGTCCATATCAAATGGTATCTAAACATATAAAGGAAAACATCAATTGGGAAAAGAACCTTTATAACCCTTCATTATATTTCAAGTTTACACAAATACTGCAGGTGATTTATTTTAGAATAAGTATTTCATATTTATCACACCAGCGAAAATTCTAGTAACAAGGTTATAGCTGACCTTAGGGACTTGTAGTCCACCGGCACAGTTACAAGGTTATAGCTGACCTGAGGGACGTGTAGTCCACCGGCACAGTTACAATGTTATGGCTGACCTGAGGGACTTGTAGTCCACCGGCACAGTTACAAGGTTATAGCTGACCTGAGGGACTTGTAGTCTACCGGCACAGTAACATGGTTATAGCTGAACCGAGGGACTTGTAGTCCACCGGCACAGTTACAAGGTTATGGCTGACCTGAGGGACTTGTAGTCCACCGGCACAGTTGACCACTTTGTTGTGTAAAATAATCACTAGAAATGCAAAGTAAGGAAGCACCTATTCACAATTATACTTTGTTTAATTAAAACAAAGTAATTTTTTACTGAACCAAAATGTATAAGCAGAAAGCAAGACAAAATTTACTGCGGCATTTTCCTATTTCTTCATACTATATATACATCATTTGTATAGCATCTTTTAGAATGATATGAAAACTCGGAAAACGATCCATTGAGGTTTATTTGCAGACGTGTACAGCCATTGTTTACAGGCTGGTGGGAGCAATCTTGTACGAATCCCAGAACAATGCTCTCTTATAGTCCATATCAAATATATGCTTAAAACTAAAATCTTTATTCGAAATGTATAACTATAGACCAATAACATTACATCTCCCCTACGGAATTGAACTATTACTGAACAATATATTAACCACGAATTAGCTAATGATAATACACTATCATATAAACTTAATGATAACAATTCAAAATAAACTTGTCATCCGTGTACAAATAAAAAAATAAACAGTCACTGACTAGACTACATTACTAGACAATATAGGTCATTAACACAGTTATATTACAAGTACAACTTATCTGGAGTTTTGCACAGTCTACCGGAGCTAGTTCTACGCGTACTAACACTGGGGGATGATGGCGACACTGAGCTAGTACTAGTTCTGGTTGGCATTTGCTTGTCATTGTTTTCCAGAATATGTGACAATGTCTCAATTGGTGTCCAAATTCTGTTCCGCTGAGCGATCAATGTCCAGCTTGGGCGCGCTCACAAGTTGTGGTCGGTTTCAACGGATGTTACCAAAGGGTGTAGCTACCCAGTAGGATATGTCATTCTTGTCAATCGTAGACGCAACTGTTCTAGGAAACCCACCTCCTTGCCCTTTAACCCACATTGTCTCACCAGGTTTGAGTTTGGGTAGCCTCAACACGCGGTGGGAGATGTCAAAATATCTTTTTGTATAGCTTTGTTCATTTCCTCCTTTAGTTTGACCTTCTCAAGGTCTGGCCCCCGTGGAGTAAGGTTTGTCGTCCTAATTTTCCGCTCTATCGACTGTTCTGCAGGACTGCATCCGTTTCGCAGTAGAGAAGCATGCAAATACGCTAATAATGCTAAATATGGGTCGGACGAATTCTGCAGACGTCTTTCAACAGTCTGCACACCTCTTTCTGTTTCCCCGTTGCCTTGGGGGTAGTGGGGGCTACTCGTACTATGTAGAAAGCCGTTCTCATATGAAAACTTCTGAATTACTGCGCTGGCATATTGTAGTCCATTGTCAGACACCAACACTTCTGGGATCCCGTGTCGCGCAAACATTGACTTCAAATGTTTGATGATAGCTTGTGACGTAGTTGACACAAGTCTGGTTATTTCGATATAACGTGAAATGTAGTCCACGACCATTTATAGCTTGTGTTTTTCAAAGATCCGATACAACCTTTTGCAATGGTCTATCCGGATGTCTACCTGGCCTAAGTGGTTCTGCTCGGTCATTCTGATGTTTTACGCAAGATAAACAATTTCTCACCAGTTCCTCTATTTTTGACCAGGCCACCACACTGACGTTTTGGCACGTTAGCGACATTTGACGATGCCTTGGTGTCCATCGTGCAGCTTTTGCAGTATTTTGACGCGTAAAGCTGTCGGTATTACCAAACGACTGCCACGAAACTATAGTCCATGACATACGATATATCCTCTCTGATCTGCCAGTAAGGTCTTGTAGAAACCGTGGTAGACGGTTTGTCATATGCTGGCCATCCTCCCTCGCAGTACTTGACAATGACACTACACACAGTATCTTCGCGTAATTTGATTAAGATATTCTCAAGACGTGATTCTGACGCTGGCAAGCTTCCCAGGTTACTGTTTACATACGCCTCTACCTCCTCTTTAAGTGTTGTGTCCGCAGTTTGAACCAGAGGTAATGGAGTTCGCGACAGCGTATTCAATGAGTAGATCAGTTTCCCGGGTACATACGCATTGTCAAGATCAAAGCGCATTAACTTCATTTTGAATCTTTGCATCCTTGGAGGTAGATCACAGATAGCCTTCACACCCAGTAAGATACCAGGGGCTTGTGGTCTGTTTCAATTAGGAAGTGCATCTTAATGTAGAAGAACTTCTCTGTGGCCTATGTAACTGCGAGTGATTCTATTTTATACTTTGGCAAAACGCTGGTCTATGGCACTCATTGACCTCGACTTGAATGCCACTGGCTTCCAGGATTCCTTTTCCGAGTCATCCTGTAATGATACCAGGGGCGTGTGGTCCGTTTCAATTAGAAAGTGCATCCTAATGTAGAAGAATTTATCTGTGGCCTTTGTAACTGCGAGTGATTCTTTTTTATACTTATACCTATACCAGCAAAACGCTGGTATATGGTACTCATTGATGATCGACGCGAATGCCACTGGCTTCCAGGATTCCTTTTCCGAGTCATCTTGTTTCTGTAAGAGAATTGTTTCTTATCCATATGATGATGCATCAGCTGAAACTTTAGTTTTTGCCTTTGGGTTATACAATGCCAACACTGGAGTTGAACTGAGTTCTTTCTTTATAGCCTCAAAAGCATTGACTTGATGTTCCTCCCATATCCAGGAATTTTCTTTGTGCAATTAGTCACGTATTGGCTTTGAAAGCTCAGCCAGATTTAAAGTAAATCTACTAAGTTGGTTGAATATTCCACGAAATCGGCGTACTGCGTTGATGTTCTCTGGTGCCTCAAAGTCCTCAATGGTCTTGACATTTGTTGGGTCAGGTCTGATACAAGTTTCATCGATCACATGCCAAACGAATGTGATACTTGATTTGCTGAACTCGCATTTTTCGCGGTTAAGTATGAAGCCTGCTGAACCCTGCTGAAGCTTCTCTGCTAAGCACTTTTCCCAAGCGGTCATTGAGTTCCTCCTGATTTACGCCGAATACTAACGCGTCGTCCATTTGGCAACCAACACAGTCTATCCCGTCTAGAAGCTCAGTCATTCGCTTCTGAAAATGTTCCGGTGCTGATGATATTCCAAATGGCAAGCGATTGAAGCAAAACCTTCCAAAGAGCGTCATAAATGTCTCTTTTAGAGGAACTAGCTAAATACCGGAGTTAGAATCGAGTTTAGAAAAAACTTGTGCTCCTGTAAGTCGATGAAGAATATCTTTAATGCTTGGGAGTTGGATATTCTTGCGTCGCACTGACTTGTTAAGCTGAGTGCGATCAACTCAAAGTCGCACTGTTCCATTTTCCAGAGCACCAATCAGTTGGCTCGTCCACTGATGAAATGGTGCCCAATTTCGTCATTCTCGACAATTCCTGTTTGACTTCATCTAGAAGAGGTAGTGCTACACGACGCAGAGTAGTAAGCGCATGGGGTTAAGCGTTCTCTCCGAGTTTCATTTCATATTCTCCTTTAATCTTCCCATCTTCTTCGAATACTGCAGTATATTGTTCAAGTGGTTCGAATGGCATTGATAACTCAGTTTGTTTATGAAAGGTCTGCCAATCAGAGGCCTTTTTAGTGTTCTAAGTACAAATATCTCTATAGCTGCCTCCAGTGTCTGTGCTGACAATATATGTGACCTTTACCAGGGTTGTTAACTTGTTCTGTCCCGGTCCCTAGAGCACCTTAACTTCATCAACATCGGGCTTCCAATTTGCCTGTATACGCTGACAGGTATCGCTTCAACATCAGCTCAAGTATCTAGCTTAAATTTGACTGGTGATTTGTTTACATGTAGATTGACCATCCGAGGTGTGTCTTCAGCGTCCCTAGGAATTCATAGTCCTAGGTCAACTCGCCTATTTGAGATTTTCACCTTTTAGCGCAGTGATCTTTTTTGTTTTACTGACGACAGGTTGCTTCTCGCGTTGGGCATTTTTCCTTTGCATGATTATGTTTAAATCCACATCTCGTTCATGAACTTGACCGATTGTTGCTTCCATTTGACTGGGGACGAGTTGTCTCATTACGGTTTCTCCGCTCATTACTATTACCGCCGGTCGACTTCTTTGGTACTTTTTAGTAACCGGGTCCACACTGCTTGCAGCATTATTTCCACCGTTCTCAACCCTTTTGACAACTGTCTGTTCTTTCTAAACAGTTTCTTTTTGTCTCACCTGCAACATTGCTTTTTCTAGGGTCAATTCAGAGTCCAACTGAAATTTCTCAGACAAGTGGCTGTCCCTAATTCCAACAACAATCTCGAATCATCTCACCCTTTAGGGTACCATACTGGCAGTATTGTACGAGAGTATGGAGTGAAGTTATAAAACTACCTGCTGTTTCTCCCACGTTTTGTTTCCAGTGATAAAATCTCGCCTTTCCAAAAATTGTATTTTTGCGTTTCACAAAATGAGCCCCAATTTCTCCGATACGTTCTTGTATTTCTTTGCATTCGCCGCTGACAGTTCAAATGACTTAGCGTCGTTTCCCATAGCGCATATCAAAGTGTTCACCTGAACCGGTTCCTACTTCTCATTTAGCTCCTATGCTATTGTGAAGCGGGTTCAAACCGCTGAAACCATTGCGGCCATTCATCGGGTTTAGTAAAATTAAAGTTCTCAGAAGGAGGGACTCGATACGCTGCCACGTCTGACTATCAACAATCTGTGGACCTAAAGGGAGCACATGGTCTGCTAGGCTCAATTGCAATAACAGTCCACAAGTGGAGAAAAAATGTCTCATCTGAACAGCTTACCGGGTGTTGACGTTGTCGTCCTTACTTCTGACACCATGTTAGCTTTTAGAATGACCCGACAACTCGAAAAACGATCTATTGAGATTTATTCGCAGACGTGTTGCTCACAAGCTGATGGGGGCTATCTTGTCCGAATCACAGAACGAGACTCTCTTTCATTCCATATCACATAGATGCTTAAAGCTATCATCTCTATCCGAAATGTATAACTATAAACCAATAACACAACAGTATCAATGTATTAACTTCAGCAATTTCATAGAATAGGAGGGTCAAACACCGTTAGTGGCTTTCAACGTTCAACTGTAAGGTAATTGATATAGACATACAAAATTAACTATTGATATTGTAAAAACAAAAACAAATTATTTTTGATTATTTATCACAGCTACATTTCCATACTGACCTACAATAATTTCAAGCGATGTGTTTCAGATCCTTAACTCTAGAAGTAGAACTTTTAGGATTAACAGTAAAACTTTTCTTTGTAATGCTAATTGTGTTTTTAGTGTACTATCAACGGGACTAAATAAGATAAGACAATGTTCCTTGAAACAATAGGTGACAACACTGGAATATTATGGGTGAACGTTGTAATCGCGAATAGAAACCTAATTATAATGTTTCCATTGTCATACCATCGCAGTATACAATTTATTTGATGTCCGTCTTGTGTTCACGTCCGCTTTCGTGACTATTGAGGTTTTGGTTGGACAGTAGCATTTCACCAATTGGAAGATATCCATCTACTGGAATAGAGACACATTGGAGACATCCTAGGTTAACTTACTGTCATGAATATGCAGGCTTCGTCAATAGTTTGATGCGATATTTGTCGCTCACTACAACAAACATTTGTTCGATACTCGTTAGTTTCCGTTGTTTTCCGCCAGCGGACATTTTCCGTAGTGAGAATAATGAATTGTCGATCATTACAAGGTGTCTATCAAGTCTCAATTGGCCTAGGAATGAATAGATCCGTGTAACCTCCGTGAAAGCGATGACCACTCTGTTAGAGGAGATTGCGCGTATCATGACACCCATGATGTATTGCCAGTCTGCTTAAGTGATGGCAAGGGTCCTCGGAGACACTCCAAGCCTCCGCGGGCATGACACATCATATTTCCTTATCATTCCCTAATTTTATCGAGACGATTTGTCTGGTACATAATTGGGGCGTACATATTGGTTGATACTATTTGACAAGGAGATGAAGAACAAACTAGTCTGACGATAGCACAACTAACAATTACACCATGTTCACTATTACATATGTATACAGTATACTGTCCGGTATGCATCAATCAACCTTAGTTAAGTTTGTGGTGAGTAAAAGCAAACAGACATGCCTGGTTCAGGTGTAAAACAAATAGTCTGAAGTCGACCTCCGCCCGATGGGATCGAGCTTCATAATATTAAATATCAAGCGTGTTATATCTGTCCCACGTGGATCCGTCATTTCTGATCAGTTCTGTCTCGATACGAGCTGACGGCGAGCGGTTAACATCTGTATAATCATCACTGTTTTCAGGATTTCAGGACAGGCCAGGACAGGACAGGACAGAGGACAGGATAGGACAGGATAGGACAGGACATGCCAGAAGAGAACAGGACAGAGGACAGGACAGGACAGGCCAGGCCAGACTGCTGGTACTCGTACATTAAGCCAAAACTACTTCTCCTTTAAAAAGTGATCATGTAGCAACAAGAGTGAGACGCAGACTTGGTTAAATAAATACCTTACTACAACTTGTAGCAAAGGTGCTACAGACGATCCTGTTTGGTGAATTAATAAAGTTGGTTGTAAATCACACAACTTAGTCATAAAACATTTAACACTTCTGATTGTTCGTCATTCAGTGTGATGTTTTAGTCGAGAGTGAGGCATGACTTGATTGGGAGGGCTTTTGGCGCAGTGCAATCTCCTATATAATCATAGTGCACCCCCCAGATCCCCCCTAGTGACACCCCCGTTTGAAAGGGGAATACCAATCGACGTCGCAAAGGGTTCCAAATTAAGTGCAGCCAAAACACCCTCTGGTGACAATACCAATTCTACACTGGGTTACCGATCGACGAAATCACGGGGGAGTTGCCCGATTGCATCACGTTTAGGAATATCGAAACCGGTTTCAACTGGATCAGTGTTTTCTTCTGGAACCTTTTAGTATATGGTACAAGTAAAATACAAATGATACGACGGATATAACATTTCATTTTCCCCGTCGAGATTGAATGAGTGTGGTCGGAGAGCCGCCACACATCCCCTCCGTAAACAACTTATTGGTCCGCGGATCCTTAGATGCTGTGAACATAAGGTCGTCCAGTATGACAAGATTTCGAACCCTATGGTTTATGAACGAGTCCTGATCCAAATCCAGCGGTATATCCCCTGAATCAATTCTACAAAACTATTCGACTAAGATATCACCCCCTTCACAAAAGATCACATGGCTCTACAAGCGATGGCAGCCACTCTATGACGTTATCAAGACAACGGTTTTACCAGAAGTTTTACCGTATTATACTAGAAGGTTCCAGAAGAAATTACTGATGCGGTTAAAACCGGTTTCTAAATTTCTAAAAGTAATGCAATCGGGAAAATTCCCCATGATGTCGTCAATCGGTACCCCGTGTAGAGCGGGGGTTGCCAACAGAGGGTGTATTGGCTGCACTCAATTTGGAACCCTCTGTGACGTCGATCGGGACCCCCTACCAAAGGGGGTGCCACTAGGGGGTCATCGGGGGTACTATATGATCATATAGGAGATTCCACTCGATGACCCTGCGCCAAAAGTGGTACTTTTGGACTACTGACTTCATTGAGAGGGTACATAGTGAAGTATGATTTGATTGAAAGGGTACATGGTGAGGCATGATTTGATTGAGAGGGTACATGGTGAGGCATGATTTGATTGAGAGGGTACATGGTGAGGCATGATTTGATTGAGAGGGTACATGGTGAGGCATGATTTGATTGAGAGGGTACATGGTGAGGCATGATTTGATTGAGAGGGTACATGGTGAGGCATGATTTGATTGAGAGGGTACATGGTGAGGCATGATTTGATTGAGAGGGTACATGGTGAGGCATGATTTGATTGAGAGGGTACATGGTGAGGCATGATTTGATTGAGAGGGTACATGGTGAGGCATGATTTGATTGAGAGGGTACATGGTGAGGCATGATTTGATTGAGAGGGTACATGGTGAGGCATGATTTGATTGAGAGGGTACATGGTGAGGCATGATTTGATTGAGAGGGTACACAGTGAAGTATGATTTGATTGAGAGGGTACATGGTGAGGCATGCTTTGATTGAGAGGGTACAGAGTGAGGCATGATTTGATTGAGAGGGTACATGACGAGGCATGATTTGATTGAGAGGGTACATAGTGAGGCATGATTTGATTGAGAGGGTACATGTTGAGGCATGATTTGATTGAGAGGGTACATGGCGAGGCATGATTTGATTGAGAGGGTACATGGTGAAGTATAATTTGATTGAGAGTGTACATGGTGAGGCATGCTTTGATTGAGAGGTACAGAGTGAGGCATGCTTTTATTGTGAGGGTACAGAATGAAGAATGCTAGATAGCAAGGGTACATATTGTTTAGGTCTATTGCCCAATTTCTTTTGTATTTGTGATCTATGCAATCAAATATTCTGAAATGAAAACTGTATGTCTGAAGAGAGACATGATTGTCTTCAGATGGTTGCTTATTGATCCATTAGAACAGAAACACATGTAAGTTTTGATGAATTGTTGATGACCTGAGGAAATTAAATCCACGTACATTGTCGTAAACCGTGACAGAGAGAGTAAATATTTACATGCCATTTATTTTAACTACGACTAGTATCCGTCTCATGTCTTATATCAAAGTAGATTATCGCCACAGAAATCGTCTTCGCGAGGGCATCCCATCCACAACGACCTAGTTAGATGGATACGGAAACAGTCACCGGCACGTGCGCACGCGAGGGGGTATTGCTGACGGGTACACTACGCTATTGTACGGACCTGTTGGTGTGACCCGGCGAATTGAGCAAACTTTCAAAAGGCGCCACACGTCTGACAACACAATTAAAATCACATTGTCTTTATCGGCCGGGCCAATTTGTCCAGCTATCAGTTCAGCGCAGCAGTGTAGCTCTCGCCCGTGCTTATAACGTTGTAAAGTGGCTGGTAAGCTGCATGTTCGTAGCTCTTTGATTGGCAATCTTACGCCGATATTCCGCTCTCTAATGGTTGAGTATGATTACGGTAGCGTTTGATCTAGACACCTGGCATCTTTGTGGAATTCAAAGAAATAGAACAAGTAAAAAAACGTTTTGTCTTATCAAAAGATCATCTACACTAAGCAATTGGATTGAGTGTAATCAAAAGAGCATCACAGCTGCGAGCTACTCATTTAAAGGTTGATGAAAGTGTCGATGAGTTCCCAACAGATCATGTGAAGATACGACTAGGGCGACAAAGCACTGGTGTCATGATAACATTATAGATTCTTTCAGATTAAATAAAACATAATTCGTTTGTCTTTTGTGTGTTGAGCAGTGTTGCCTGTCATCATGACAATAAGTTATGTTCTCGTATAAGACACTTTTACTAAGATAAAACATTTTCCCCGACAATTTACTGCATTTCTCATTCTATACCGACATGTTCACATTACGACAAAGGTTGAGGACAAGTGCTCTTTAATTGGCCACGAGAATGAAACTTGTATGATGCATTAAGGGATCGATATTGGTTGCTACTAATTAGATTTCAGCTTTTCCTAAACCTGATTTGTGGTTATTACGGAAAAGTATATTTCTACTGCAATGCAATCTTGTATGAAAACGAGGTGAAGTAAAAAATGTCTTATGTTCTATATTTTACAAATTAAGTCTGCACGTTCGTGTAATTTACTAGATTAATATCTATTTAATGAAAATCATCGTTAGAATGTCATTTGATTGAACAGAAACCATGAACGCTGGGTGCGTTTTATATCAGCTAAACGTATGTAAAAATATAGCTAACATATAGAGAACACATAACTCGACCTATTTGCCAAACTGAAATCATCCATTTAAAGTATCATCAAAAGAGAAAGGAACGGTTTTTTATGTTAACTCAAAACTTGCGATATGTTCTCCCTTATTTATGTTTTTTTTTATATATTAATTGTGTCCAGGAGGAAAGGAAGTTGCACAAGTAGTGTCATAATATCTATTTAAACGTAAAAATCTCTAAATGGACTTCATATAAATGCTATATATTGTATGTAACTTTATACACATACTATGTACTATCAGAGATTTTCTATAGTAAGTATAACACACAGCGTTGTAGCATTAGAGGCTTTCTATAGTAAGTATAACACATTGTTGTAGTATTAGAGGTTTTCTATAGTGAGTATAACACACATCTTTGTAGTATTAGATGTTTTCTATAGTAACTCTAACACACAGCTTTGTAGTATTACAGGTTTTCTATAGTAAGTATAACACATCGTTGTAGTATTAGAGGTTTTCTATAGTAAGTATAACACACAGCGTTGTAGCATTAGAGGTTTTCTATATTAAGAATAACACACATTGGTTGTAGTATTAGATGTTTTCTATAGTAAGTATAACACACATTGTTGTAGTATTAGAGGTTTTCTATAGTAAGTATAACACACATTGGTTGTAGTATTAGATATTTTCTATAGTGAGTATAACACACATTGGTTGTAGTATTTGATGTTTTCTATAGTGAGTATAACACACATTGGTTGTAGTATTAGATGTTTTCTATAGTAATTATAACACACATTGGTTGTAGTATTAGATGTTTTCTATAGTGAATATAACACACATTGGTTGTAGTATTAGATGTTTTCAATAGTGAGTATAACACACATTGGTTTTAGTATTAGAGGTTTTCAAACGTGAGTATAACACACGTTGGTTGTAGTATTAGATGTTTTCTATAGTAATTATAACACACATTGGTTGTAGTATTAGATGTTTTCTATAGTGAATATAACACACATTGGTTGTAGTATTAGATGTTTTCTATAGTGAGTATAACACACAATGGTTGTAGTATTAGATGTTTTCTATATTGAGTATAACTAACATTGGTTGTAATATTAGATGTTTTCTACAGTGAGTAAAACACACATTGGTTGTAGCATTAGTGGTTTTCTATATTAAGTATAACACACATCGTTGTAGTATTAAAAGTTTTCTATAGTAAGTATAACACACATTGGTTGTAGTATTAGATGTTTTCTATAGTGAGTATAACACACATTGGTTGTAGTATTTGATGTTTTCTATAGTGAGTATAACAGACATCGTTGTAGTATTAGAGGTTTTCTATAGTGAGTATAACACACATTGGTTGTAGTATTAGATGTTTTCTATAGTAATTATAACACACATTGGTTGTAGTATTATATGTTATCTATAGTGAGTTTAACACACATTGGTTGTAGTATTAGATGTTTTCTATAGTGAGTATAACACACATTGGTTGTAGAATTTGATGTTTTCTATAGTGAATATAACGCACATTGGTTGTAGTATTTGATGTTTTCTACAGTTAGTATAACACACATTGGTTGTAGTATTTGATGTTTTCTATAGTGAATATAACGCACATTGGTTGTAGTATTTGATGTTTTCTACAGTGAGTATAACACACATTGGTTGTAGTATTTGATGTTTTCTATAGTAAGTATAACACACATTGGTTGTAGTATTAGATGTTTTCTATATTGAGTATAACACACATTGGTTGTAGTATTTGATGTTTTCTACAGTGAGTATAACACACATTGGTTGTAGTATTTGATGTTTTTTATATAGTGAATATAACACACATTGGTTGTAGTATTTGATGTTTTCTATAGTAAGAATAACACACATTGGTTGTAGTATTAGATGTTTTCTATAGTGAGTATAACACACATTGGTTGTAGTATTAGATGTTTTCTATAGTAAGTGTAACACACAGCGTTGTAGCATTAGAGGTTTTCTATATTAAGTATAACACACAGCGTTGTAGGATTAGATGTTTTCTATAGTAATTATAACACACAGCATTGTAGTATTACAGGTTTTCCATAGTAATTATATACAGATCGTGTGAGGTGATGTTGATGTCTTGGTAGGTTCCTTTACACATCGTTGTAGTATTACAGGTTTTCCATAGTAATTATATACAGATCATGTGAGGTGATGTTGATGTCTAGGTAAGTACCTTTACACATCGTTGTAGTATTAGAGGTTTTCCATATTAATTATATACAGAACATGTGAGGTGATGTTGATGTCTAGGTAGGTACCTTTACACATCGTTGTAGTATTACAGGTTTTCTATAGTAATTATATACAGATCATGTGAGGTGATGTTGATGTCTAGGGAGATACCTTTACACATCGTTGTAGTATCAGAGGTTTTCCATAGTAATTATATACAGATCGAGTGATGTGATGTTGATGTCTAGGTAGGTACCGTTACACATCGTTGTAGTATTACAGGTTTTCTATAGTTATTATATACAGATCATGTGAGGTGATGTTCATGTCTAGGTAGATACCTTTACACATCGTTGGAGTATTAGAGGTTTTCTATAGTAATTATAACACACATCGTTGTAGTATTAGAGGTTTTCCATAGTAATTATATACAGATCATGTGAGGTGGTGTTGATGTCTAAGTAGATACCTTTACACATCGTTGTAGTATTAGAGGTTTTCCATAGTAATTATAACACACAGCGTTGTAGTATTAGAGGTTTTCTATAGTAATTATAACACACATCGTTGTAGTATTAGAGGTTTTCCATAGTAATTATATACAGATCGTGTGAGGTGATGTTGATGTCTAGGCAGGTACCACGTCTACTATTGTAAGTAACGTCACGTCCACCACTCGTGCTTAAAATACAACAACCCATTACCTGACCATTAACGGACCAAGACTTGTTATCTGGACCGCACGTGACCAGAATTAACCGGAGTGTTAAGAGTGAAAACTGACCATCGGGGATATTGGTCCTGTTACGACTTAAATTATTGTTAGGACTGAGAACCAAGCTGAAAGGGAGCTTGGTTGAGAAATAATAGCAAGTTACTTTACACGGAATACTCAAACAGGTTCTAACTAGTATCAGAAAAGTGCACGTCTCTGGATATATCTTTAAATAAAAAGAGATATCATTATATATAGTATTGATCAATTTAAATCTTTAAAACACAATTAAAAAGGGGATGTCTCTTTATTTAAAATATCATTATTTTATTCATAAATTTCTTAAATGAAAAACATATATAACAAACTGTTAAAGATCTTTAAATGAATTCTAAATGAATCAAATTTAATTTATTTAAAGATATTAAAATGAATTGAATGTGTTTTAATGTAACAGTTATATTCCAATGAATCAAGATCTCTTTAAATCAATTGAAAATATGTTATGATGTCATATATGTTATGATGTCATAGAAATATTTCATGTAATTAGGATACAATATCTTTATTGTTTATTTCTAGTAAAGTTAATAGAGACAAGTTTTATATTATTTAATACGGTATCTCTTTTAGTATATTAGATATAATATTTTAGGTGTTAAGAGTTAAGTTGGCTTGCACTAAGTGGGAATGACAAGGGAGTTTTGTTCCTCAACTATGAACATGACATATGTATCTAGTATAGGTATATTAGATGAAACGTGGATCCGACTTACCGTCTTAGGACTGAAGAATTGAAATTGGAACATGAGTAACGATATGCCAAAACAAAAACGAAATTTACCCATAACGGAATCAGTTTTCGAACTCATGTTAATTTATGATTGACAAGCTTTCGTAATTGTAATGCCGCACCTCTCGAGTGAGAAACATTTGACGAAACAAAGCGCTGACTTATTTATGATAAAGAAAACAATTCCGCGTTCGTTTTTTCATCTTTAATTCATATTAATGTCATTGAATAAAACACCCTATATAACAATGAGACAAAAACAAAATTGTTTGAAAGCAATTTCATGTAATGAAATCTCAAATGTTGTATACCGGCTTTTCATCAAGGTAAATATTCCGTCGATAGGTCCTGGTCACGGATATGTTACCTAGGTGAATAGACCAGTATTACGTTACTGTATCCTCGTGCCCCCCTCCAGCCACACCACACAGCCATCATGGGTGATCGTAGTCAATACCTTATTCATAGCATCAATAATTCCTTTTCATGTAGAACGGTAATCATTATGTGTGCTTTTTCACATCGTGTAATGCCTTCTCAGTTATCATCACAGATATCGTGTGGTATTCCCTTGATACTCGACACACGTCAAGCGTGTTGAATTCATGTTATATCAGTTTTGAAAAAGAAATTCTTTTCCGGAATGTTGAAACAGGCATGGTGAGTTGAAAGCCATATTTGGTCACACAATATATCTGTTTAGGAAGCCAAAGGCTTTAGTCCCACAATATAACCGTACATAAAGCGATATTTAGTCCAATCATATATATGTACACAAAACTGTATTAGTCATTCAAAATGTTCGTTCAGAAAGCCATATCTAGTCCCTTGATATATGTGTACACAATATCTAGTTCCACAATATATATGCACAGACGGCCATATTTAGTTACATAATATTTCCATACAGAAATATAGACGACTATAAAAGAAGAACACATTGTAAAGCAATATTTAGTCCCAAAATTATTCGAACAGAAATCAAGTTTAAATTATGACAAGGTAACACTAAAACAAGTCACTCCCAAACTATCTCCGAAAAGTTATTTAAATGGTATCAAAGTAACATTTAAACTGAATTCAGTCCAGAAATAGGTTCGCGCAGAAAGAAATTTTAACAAGAGTCATTTTATTGGAGGGAAGCCTAGGTCGCCTGTTCTAAGAGAATTCGAAAAATAGTTCAGACATAAACAAGTAATAGGTTTTATTTTCTATTTCAAACATTTGACAACAAATCTATTTTGACTGCACTACATCAATGTTGGACTCCTAGGTAACATCTGTAACATACGTATGTATAGTGAAGGCAATTTGGAGGAATTTCAACATTTGCACCAAGGTTAACATGGAGAGTTTGGCGAAAATAGTGAAGTCTAAAAAAGGTCCTAACATTTGAAGAAGTTTTCACTGCAGTGCATCAAGATTGATTAAAAGAAAATAGTCATGTAACACATCAGCATTCTTGTACAAATGTTGACGTAACGTTAATGAATTTCGACACTTGTACTAAAACATTAAATATCTCATATATAAAAACCTGATTTTATTTTCTGATTTTACCTTTCACTTCATCAATGTGTGTTAACAGAAAGTATACATAAATACAAAATATCAACATCCTTTATCAAGGAAAAAGAATACTCCCGTTCTTCCATTCGTCAAATAGGCGAGGTAAAACGTTACAATGTACACCCATGCAGGTGGGGGGTCGGAAAAAGAATACAACTGCTGTTACCCACTGCATTATTGTAGGAGGCGACTAATGCGGCAACCCCCTGCAGATTTGGGGACTTGCTTTGGTGTCCTCTATTTGGGGACACAAAAGCGACCAAAATTAATCTGCTGCACCCATTGCAATATTTGGGATCTTTATCTTTCTTTCTACTTCTAACTACCTTTTATTTCCTAGTGCCTTGCTTGGCAGCACCTCACTTTTGGCTTGAATGTTGAGCGTTCGCCCAGATGAGGAAGTCAATGGGCTCTGTCCCCAGGCCGGGGCATACCAAAGTCCTTAAAAATGGTAGTTGTAATTCCCTGCTTAACGTTCAGCATTTAGGGGAATGGTAACAACTAGCTCATCCGTTGTCAGTATAATGTGACCGGGCGGAATGCTATGCTGGGTGTCTTCAGCATGGCATTTCAGTGAGATAGCACTATAACAACGGCATCAGATCGGCGCTATCACAAGGAGGCAAGCGTACCAACATATCCTGTCTCCTGCATACACACACGCAAGCACGCATACACTACACACATGGAGGCACGTCCTTAAATGACCTTAGCTGTTAATAGGGCATTAAACAAAATAAACCAAACCAAAGTTACAACGTAACACAAAATTACAGTACACTGTCCCAAAATGTATTCGTACAGGAAGGACATTAACAGTTTAACACAGTTACAATGGAAACACTTATAAGATACAAAATATGTCCGCGCCGAAAATCTGGTAAAGCAATTTCGAACTAAACACATGTATAAGGTTCGTAGTTTGGTGCTACCTCTATCCAGACATAGTCCCAATGGCCCTGAAGTAGCATTCAGTTTCAAAAATATTTACGCATCGGGAATCTCAGCAATTTTTTCTTCCATGATTGTTCCGCCTTGATAGATTTATTTATATTTACTGATCCAGACACAACCCAGCTACCGGATCATACTTGTTGACTGATTCCATAGGATAAACTAACGGTGTTGGCTCTGGTTTCACATCTTACATACTCCATGTCGGTCCTGACTTTTGCCCCGAAGGCTAAGATTCCGACCTTGGAGGATGTACTACCCCTAGGCCGGTATGTACTTTGTGAAAGTCTGGAATGCACACGATTCTGGTGAACAAATGCCTCTAAACCGTCTGGAATGTTGTCATAGTGTTTTCTCTAAGGCTCAGAAGTTAATGTGAATTTTCTCCTACCAAACCCAATTGTTGGTAAGTTTGAACTCCAAGATGCCGTTTCAAAGTGCCCATTTAACGGTGTCATGATTACTGGAATTCCATGTTCCTGACCAAATCTGATATAATTCCAAAATACATTCTTATAAATGCAGTGTTATATTGGTGACAGGGAAATGAATTGTGTCGAGTCTCTCGTTGTGATGTCTGCATATCGTCCATATCGTTGTAAAATCTGCATACCGTCGAACCAAATAAGCGACCATATTGAATTCCTCCTTGTAACATCTGCATCTCCTTGTCCATCCAGATGAGCGACCATCTCAAATTCCTTCTTGTATAACCGGCATACCTGCTCGGAAGATCTGCCATCTATGAGATATACCTCAAGTACCACCAATCTACAATATAGATGGTTGGTGATATTAATATCAAAACCACTGTAAGTCATTCCTACCTGAAAGATTTCATTTCATGCTTTTCTTTCAAAAGATGACATAGGTCTTGTTCAAACTGTCTACTTTTTTCTAGGCATACCATTATAGAATACAGTTTTCTTCCTTAGAACACTAGACACATGCGTCATATCTAGAAGGAAATATAACGAAATATATCAAAATAAACCATTACAGTCACTGTCTACATTACCAAGGACATGTTTAACGTATCAGAGACACATGTCATTCTACACACACTAGTATATAACACCCAAATGAACCAAAATCAGAAATAACCAAACGGAAAAGTTAACTGTTGATGAAACAAGACAGCTATCTTACAAACCATCCGCCTACAAATATATCAAGCAGTCAAAACAACGACCATGTAGAGAAATCTACATCTTCCAAATAAACAAGAAAGTATGTAGCCCAGTGTCCAGTATTATAGTATGGAGGAACTACAACAAGAACATATGTAAACAAACAGATCGGTGACTACCCTTGGACCAAGATGAGCGTATCTTCTCTGACAGTACCACCTAGTATGTGAATCAACGCTTAATTTTCTTCGTCGCCCTACATAAACCGGAACGATGGGGCTAAGCATTATCGATAAATAGATTGTCACTCAAGCTCTTATCCTATGTAACAAATCTCGGCATGTGGACTAAAAACCAATACCACTGACAGTTCTATGCTGTAAGGTAGCAGAGGACTTCATCCGCGGCATAGTGATCTACAATGTAAATTCTTAAAACCTATCCAGACTACTGCCAAGGACTCCAGAAACACCTACCATGTGAATACAAACGTACCATTACGACCCAAGATCCCTAATTGACTTCCAGCATGGATTCCGGAAACATCAACGCTGTGAACCCAAACGTACCATCATGGTTTAAAGCCCCGCCAAAATATTCGATGCTGTCGGGCTGCAGTTTGTTCATCATGATGGAACAGAAGGATGAAGAAAAAAAGACACGTCAGTGGATTAATAGAATCTTCCCCTACCTTAAGGGTGTGACAGAGAATCTCCAACCCGAGGGGTGATGTTTTTGGTTGTCTAACCCGAGGCTTTGCCGAGGGTTGGAGATTTCTCTGTTACACCCTCAAGGTAGGGGATGATTATTTTTCTACCATCCTATTATTTCAGTCACAGCTCCACCAACAGTAGTCTGCCATGTTTGTAAACAAAAACACAAGTGGGGTATGCATATCGTCATTCACTTTTGATGACGTCACAATGACCGCTGACGCATTTTAATGACGTCACAATTGAACACGTGTTAATCGGCACGAGGCTATCTCCCCCTAGGGGGTGACTAATAGAATATTTCACCCCCTTGGGGGTGAGATAGGAGAATCTCAACCCGAGGGGGAGGATTCTTAAGTTGCCAAACACGAGACTTTGCTGAGTGTTTGGCAACTTAAGAATCTTTCCCCGAGGGTTGAGATTCCCGTATCTCAACCACAAGGGGGTGAATGATTCTTTTTCTCTTAACCTGTTCTCCCATTGTGTATTATATACACAATGTAATGATAACGTTACATGCTAAATTCAGGGTTGACGTGACGTTGATGGATTGTTGACTTGACGTCATTGTATTGTTGAAGTGACGTCATGCCATTGTTATGAATAGGGGAATCCCCCCGTCTCAACCGAAGGGTGAGACAAGGAAATCTCACACCGGTAAAAGTGCGGATACACCTGTCCAGGGTAAGAGAAAAGCTGATCCTTCCCGGCTAAAACGGGAGACACACCTGTGAAGGTTGGGAGAAATATGAGTCTTTTATAGATACAGTGATATTCAATAGAAACAAAATTCGTACTTTAGTTAATACAGAACACTCCTATAGATACAGGAATTTGCAATGAATACTGGAATCTGCTATAAATACTGGAGTTCCACACGGCAGAGTTATCCGGTCTTTCCAGTTTTTCGTCTATATTAACGATAAGGCTGAGAACAACATTGTTCGCAGGCTTCTGAATAATTGTTAAAGACACCAAAGACCTATCTAACTATAGGCAGATTTTAAGTTCCTCCATAGCACCCTTCATGTATGGAATGTTTGACCTGTACAAAACAATGCATTATCCCATCTCCATTCCCAACCACCAGTACATGCGTACTCAATACCGAGTCTGGATAATTGACAACATCCAAGCACTACAGTTTGGGTGACAGCGTGTTTATATTTGGAACCGGTTATTATACAGTGCATGTTTTTACAAAGGGCCGGTTTCCAAAACGGCCCCTTCTCTGATTCAAATTTCCTGTTGGTGGTGCATTGCCCATGCCGTTGTGGTCACAAATCTATAAAGTATAAAGATTTAGGTCACTTGGTTTGTTTTTTATGGCTCCTCAAAGTTGTACCTTTCAGAAGCTGTCTAAGTGTTGATAAAATGTGCATGTTATGTAAAATATTAATGAAAATCTAATCAAATGATGGTCACCGTAAAGAATACATTCATGGCATGATTGTGACAAAAAATCATGTTTCCATCGCGCCATTTGGCTGTTTTATGGAAGAAACAATCTCAAAAATGCCATTTTCGATGATAACATTTTAGACACAAAAACTGTGTTTTTTAGAGAATACACCCTTTTATGGGCGTTGGATGCAAACCAATTTTTATCCTATTAAACAGTACGTAATATGCTATTGATGAGAGGAAAAATCATCAAAATGTAAGTGGTGGAACATTTTCAAATGTTGGGTTGAATTAGCCTATGGTTGAATTGCCGATTTTCGACTTTCTTTAGATAATTAACAAAAAAACGAGAGTATTTGCTCGGTATGTTGAGAATATGTACACAGATATGAAAAAAAGTGAGAGAAACACTTTTTCATAAAAAAAATCCAAGATGGCTACTTCACAAGTCCCCGTGGTTGAAGACATTGGCTGACAAATAGACAGAACAACAAACAAAACGTGTTCCTTATGATTTTGGTTGGTTTTCGCATTTACGGGAGTGTTCATAGCTACGGGCGATTGTATAATACCTATATTTATAAGTTTGGTTAGTCACATGGTAACGGGGATCTTTCATATCGAGCCCCAAACATACTTTCGACATATGCACTCCGTTGCCGCATGGAAAACTATTTCAAGTTTTGTCGGAATTTCTTTACCTGTGGTTGTAATGGTCGAGGGTTTTCCAGCGTCCTGTAATACCCAAGGTAGTACAAGATACTGGAGATGTGCGCACACATTCCCATCGTTCTCTCTCCAACTGGGCACTGGCAGTAGTAGTCCTTTATTGGGGCCTCAACATCGGGTGAAACGGTGAACCGTATCCAAACGTTATATTTCGTTTGGCTTTTGTGTCGAGAATGTATTTGACATCGGAGAAGGTCTGGGGAGTGCTGGTAAAGCCACACCTCATAGTCTCCGTCATCACTTAAATGTTCGGCGATGTAACCAGGAGCCAGAGATATCTGATACGTTCCACACGTAATGGTTCTCAAGTAATCAAGATCGAGACGGGGAAACAGTACGGAAGATGCATCCATCTTGACAAACTCGGACCTTGCCCGTCTAGATAGATCCGGATCTGTCTTGACTCTCTGAGCTAAACCATTCGGTGTTGTCAAACGGTCCTTCATACGTTCAGCCATTAGCCTATCTTTGGCATCTCTCTCTGGAGATCTCTGGTAGATCGGTCCTCTAATACCATTCAGACAGGCTGTGACGGTTCGAAGCAAAGCCTCGATGACATTGATAAAGCTGTTAGACACCAATTGCGTTCGGAAGAACGTCCAGTGTTTCAGACGACCATGATAGGATTCCACAATCCACCTCGATTTGGTGATAGTTCTGTCAAGATTTGCTTGGACGTCAGAATGTTGACTTTGACCGGGTTTCAGGTATGACGGCATGCTAGCATTGAGGCCAGAGGCTTCGAGAACTGGTAGGACATCTCTAAAACCTCGGTCAACGACAACGTTGTCGTCTGGTTGTAGCCAAGTAACTAGCTTGTCCATGACTTTTTTTGTAATTGTAGCATCATTTTCGCTGCCAGTGAATGGTCCTACTGTGTCCAGAATGTAGCCATCTGGTAAGGCGATGCTCATGAATTTGAGATAGTTTCTCTTCTTCTGGCCACAGTAGGACATTCTCTGGAGCTTGTGGTCGGAGCTTTTCTGGATATAAATATAGGTGCCATCTAATATGGCAGTGGCTTTATCTCCAAAAAATGCTTCTGAAAAGACAGTATTGTGCCCGAGCAACTGTTCTCTTGTCAAGTGATCCGGACCTAGAAATTGTGGGACTATCGATGTGTCTAATGCCTGTACTATGGAGTGGAAAGTTTTGGACACACTTGACTTGGAAATTCCAAAAAGAGAAGAACACTGACTCCAGGAAATGTCGGTTTTCAGTTTTACCCAGAACAGTAATAGAGCATCGTGTGTAGTCTTGGTATATATACCAGATGAAAGATATGGGGAACAGTGCGAGTGGATTTCGAGGAACTGATCTTTGGACCAACCTGTCCAGGCCATGCATGCCGAGTCATCAAGAGAAGAAAAGCTTATTGTAAACGCAGACTGGTTCTGTGAAAGGACGTGCGACACCTCTAGGAGGTCATTAATGATTTCGGACGATTTTGATGGTAACTGAGATTCCAAGGAACCTCTACCATCAAGGACAACCTCTGTAGACGGATCTAAGTCGTTACCAATAAGGTGAATGGAGCAGACGCGGGATGAGGTGGGACACCACAGTTTGTGTGAATAGATCAGGTGATGTCTTGCACGTTTTGGTAAGACTGATGATTTTGTTCCATTTCTTGCAAAGGTAACAAGACAGAGACAGCATTTTTTGTGTGAAGATGATCCATTCAAAAGATCATGAAGGGTCAGCAACGGCAGGATATGGGACGGGGAGTCGTCTTCTTCCTCTATTTCCTGGTTCTGCTCGGGTTCAGGTTCAGGCTGATTTTTGTTCCGAAGATACTTCATGTAGCACTTCTGGCAAATAAGTGCTTGTTCCTTTGCTGACATCAATCCTTGTTGCACCAGCGTATCTAGGAGCCATTTATATTGTGGACTATTTACATTGCGTGCACTTCTGTTCTTATTGCCACTACGTTTCTTGAAGTATACTTGACACCCTTCTCCAACACATTTACCCTCCATCTTGAAACAATAACGATTGGTTTATGAAGCGTCGATAAAGTAACAAAATAGCAAGCCACCGATGATTGCTGTAAACAGCTAATACTTAGTAGTTTGGTACAATTATGCGAAAATGTGTGATAAATAACGAACAACTAATTACACAAAATAACAAGACAATATAATAAATCACATTCAATACCTCCAAGAAGCGCAGAATTGATTGATTACTTAGAACAAAATAAAGTATTTCATATGGATAATCTATCTATTCGATGTGGCGTGGTCGGCAGGCACAAAGAAAGTGAGACAAGTCAGGGTCCCAACCCTGACAGAGCCACAACGCTTTGGAGATGGGACAATAAAACAAGGAAAGTGAGACAAGAATAGCTAGCGTCGAGTCAATGATTCCGTAAACGTATAGACAAAGACAAGAAGATACGGATAAATGTACAAGGCCACACGATCAGAAAATTCAGAAGAGGACAACTTGAGATAGAACAGTATTCATGTATCAGGGTGTCCTCAGTGTAAATCTTTATATCGATACTGTTTATTTAGTCGTTACACATCATAAAACTGTCATGAAAATATCCGCTCTGATATTCAATATAAAAGTTTGTATATAATAAGCTATATAATAGGGTTTCAGACAAGGTTGTTACTCATTTCCCCTTTTCTTTCAATTTACAACCACATTCAGGCGGCGATATGAGAACGTTCCACCACATGGAATTAGCTGATTTTTGGTACACATATGAAACAAGTAAAGCTCTATCCGATTTTCTGATGGAAATTTGCATCCAAAACTATATAACGGGAGAAAATTGCAATTTTATGGCATTTTTCTTCATAATTGTGTCTCTGCAAGTGCATTTTCATCCGAGAATTTTTTTTTTTATGTTTTATGAATAAACACGATGTTTTGGAAATATTTATCAAAAGAAATTTATACTATGTTGCGAATTACAATTTCGAGATAACCTTCTTTTATTTACGAACTTATGTCTTTGATGCTGAAATTGACAACTTTATAAAAATACATTTTCACTGAAATTATGAAATCTGGGTGTCGGAAAGGTGTAAAATTATTCTTCAGAAAAGAAAAAAACCTTAGTTGAGCTAGATAAGAAATTATACGGGGGCAGGCTCCTATGGAGAATTAACATTACTGGAAACAGGCCCTTTGAATTTTTTTAGTGACTTGAACTCCAAAATGAAAACAATTCTGTATTTCTTGACCCCGGTGTCCAAACCACACTCAACGATCTGCATAGCACGTGTATGGTTGTTTCGGTAGACATCGCATCTAACGAAATGACCCTTTTCAGCAAACACTGTTACATATTCCGCTTGAAGTTTTTCAAATGACGAAATACTGCCGAATCATTCTTATAAAATTTTAATGATACGGACCTGCCTCGTTTGCTTTGAATGCGAAATGTCACAATAATCCTGTTTAAACAACGTTGTATGGCTGGCTCCTCTAGTTGCACAACTGAACTATAATCCAAACTCCATACTGCCATTAAACCAGGGTGATAGTGCCATTAAACCAGGGTAATAGTCGTATTGTAATACTGTATAGCCGAGAAGAGGAATTAATGGAATGAAGATTTTGAAGTGCACAAAAGATCTCGTGATCTAGCAGTTCCAGTTTTATATATCGCCGGTGTGCAATCTTCAAATAACAAGAATGTTTAGACCACATCAATCGTATATTCTCGTCTACCAGGCGACCCGGTCGGTGAGAGCGACAGTTTAATCATAGTCCGACTCCTGGTCTGGTTTCATTGCATTTTTACGCTTAGAACATTTTTGTAAAAAAAAAATCTGTTCTGTTTACTTCCTCTTTTTTCATAAAAATCTCTGCTATGTATATTCCCTTTCAATTACTTTCGGAAAATATTTTTCAAAGTAATAGTTATGCTGGAAAAAATCCAGAACAATGTAGGACAGTTTTTGGCAGTAATACAGTGTCTTAAATCTGATTATTTTTCGCCCTTTTAACTCATTATTGGAGAAACTTATAATCATGGGTTGTGCTTTAAATACTTAATGCACGTTCTTTCCTTGAAACTCACCAAAACCGACTTACAGTTTTATGAATCAGATGTCGAACAAAATATCAAAGGTGACCAGCCAGCAGAATAGTTGGTGCTTCAGGAGAGATAACTCGCAGAGAAATCAGACCAATGGTTTATCGCGGCTAATACCAGTGTTCAGCTCATAATAATGTTTTCCCATTAGAAAACTGTGGTTAATTCTAGGCTATTTCAGATAATTATTTAAGCTGTTAAATACTTGATAATCTTTTTACTGCTTAATAAAAACAAATTCCCTAAGCAACAGTTGATGTGTTTTTTTTCAAAACTAGAAAACCTCATGCAAGCTTAATTCAGTTCAATTCCAGCCGTTACTGAAAATGTTCGTGGTGAGAAAATGCCATCGTTCTTACGCGTTTACTTTATTTTCCTCGTGCGATTATTGAAACATAGATTATTAAGATTCAGAACCCCCTAACAACGCGAACATTTTCACATCGATCGATATCAGTTAAAAGAGTCTTGATGCGAACATTTCAACACGCAGGAATTTCCACTTCAACAATGTTTTGTACTATTTTTGTTTATCAGACATAATCTCACGACGGGACGATTGCGACTTTCCAGTCGTTAACTTTCTCTTTCTTGATAGCAACATCTCTATTTCCCGGGTGTTTACATGTCCGTCGCATTTCGAGTCAGCTCTTGATTTACATGACCGGTGTCATCGATGAAGAAGACGCTTACTCTTCCGGAACACATTGTTTAATCTTCTTTGTACTTTTACAGGGGTCTCCATATTAATGTTTCCTTTGTCTGTCTTTTGCTTTAGTTTGATCTATTTGAGTTCGAATCGTGTTATTGTTGACATTTCGGTATTCTCTTATTGCTATTTTTCAATTGCTGTCTCATTTCCGTTGTGAATTGAAAGGAATTGATGTTTCAAAATGGCATAACATAGACCATTCTACCACATGCCCAAGTTTGCTTTGTTATCCCGTCATTAGTACTTTCCTATTCAGGGTTGCTATAAATTTTCACACAGAAAGAGAAACCGGTCAGATACGTTACGGATCCATCCCGTTTGTCGTGAATGATGACTTTTACTAGATGGCAAATAACAATAAATGTAGTTTCCCCATCAACATAATAAATAAAAGTATATATGTATTATGATTTTTTTTTACAAATATAAGTTTATATCGGTAAACTTCTACCTCACCGTATACATTAGACCGCTTACCTGTTCACAAATTAGAGCCGTATCAAGTCGTTCCGGCCTCTCCCGATCCGGCCCCCTAGTAGTTCCGGCCCCTGCCCGGTCCCTCCTTAGTAGTTCCGGCCCCGGATGAAACAGTTTTACATTTTGCATTGTGTTAC
Source organism: Mizuhopecten yessoensis (assembly GCF_002113885.1). Lineage (NCBI taxonomy): Eukaryota > Metazoa > Mollusca > Bivalvia > Pectinida > Pectinidae > Mizuhopecten > Mizuhopecten yessoensis. Next base: position 199,467 of record NW_018480017.1, on the reverse strand, counting down.
TTGTACAAGTGTACGGGTTAAAAAGTCAAGAAAAAAACATGATACATTATGTTAATTATGTATGTTTAATGCAATCAACAATACGGAAGACGGGAGTTTAAATACTTATAACAAGAGACGTATACAGAGACTTATAACAAGAGACGTATACAGAGACGTATAAAATACGTCTCTGTTATAACTAAAATATTTACTTAATGACAAAATATATTTAACAATTATAACTAACATATACGTTATAATGATAACTAATATATATATGGGTAATAGTCATTACTTAATGGTAATAGTTTAGTTGAGAGCATACAGATTTGCATCTTCACACTTGGAAGATCGATTTTAACAAGATGTGATGACAAAAAAAAAATCAACGTCTTTCATCAACTAAAAGTAAAAACAACGTCGGTAGACTATACACCTATGTTGTTAACACGGCGTTTGCTAGAAAGCCATACAGTTTCCAACGCACGAAGTAATAAGATAAACAAAAGACAGTGATTGTAATGTGTCTTAAATAGCAATCTTACTCAGTATGTTTACACAGGTGTATTTTGTTTTAGACAACAATGAAAAGACAACAAATGAACAATGTGATGTTATGTTTTAATTTTTGATTTTATTTCTTTGAATGAGTAACATGAATTATCCATTATATAAATAAATTTTATTTAAAATTTAATTCCAAATAAACAAGAATCATATATATAATATATGAGGCCGGAACGACTAAGAATACGGGGCCGGACCGGGTAGGGGCCGGAACTACTAAGGTATGGATGTCAACAACAGATTTCCACGAGATCACGCCGGTTCTACTAATAACAACTACACGTAACAGTGAAACTTTGAAGTGTGTTGTTGTCGATCACTGAACTGTGAACAGTAACCTGTATTTGGGCTAATTTGTGATGTTGCAATCGGTTATATCGTCATTAAATTCCAATAAAATCGTACTGGCGAGTGGATCTCCAAGAAGGAAAACAATTCTACAGAACCATGTTGTAAGACGTCTGTCAAAACTATTTCGCTTCCGCTCAACAACTGAAGTATAATTTTCGTGAAAAAAATACCAAACTTCATCAGTTTTCGGAATACTTCTTCAAATGTCCATAATCAAAGTTCCAATGATTCTATTGATATCCATCCTCGATATCCAGGGGTTACGCTGTTACGCTCACTTTCGCTCTCTGCACCCTTGGAATAGGCCTATGTCATAGCAAAATTGAAGGCACGAATAGCTGCTTGATTGGTCTAAGGTAAAAAAGCACCTGACCAATCGCTAGGCTGAAACATGTCCTTTGAAAATTACAGACGCCCGACTTCAAAGCCTGTCAATTTTTACCAATACGTGACCGCGAGATTCGTTTGATTATATCAAAGTATCAAACTAGTCTCCTTGTCTCATCATCAAGAGGTGCACTCTGAGCCTACAATTTTGCTATGACATATTCCAGGGGAGCAGAGAGCGAAAGTGAGCGTAACCCCTGGATATCGATGATGCAAGTTAGCTGGCCCAGAGAGCATGTATGGCTCACCTGGATATTAAAAAAATAAAACATTGCAAAGTATCCTCAGAAAAAAGTAAAAAATATTATATTGCAAATGCCATTTTTGGAATTTTACCTCTAGTTTTGGATTTATGGTTTATTGAAAGAAACAAAGTTTACCGCAAAAACTGTTACCATGATCAGTTGTTTCAATAGTACCTGCTTACAATGATGAATCATTATTTCAGGGATTGAAGTTTGAGGTGATTCCATCAACATTTGAAGAAAATATTGACAAAAGTCTTCCTCCGATCGATTATGTACGAGAGACGGCCAAACAGAAGGCTTTAGAGGTGGCTCAGAGGCTGTGTATTGGCAAGGTAAATATGAAGTTGTTTCTTAACTTATTCATTTGAACTCCTCCAATTCCAAGGTTGGACTAGTTTATTATGAAATTTAAGGGGTGAATGAGTTAAACTTAAGGTCAGTTTGATGGCCTAGTCAAGTCTGACAACATGATCAGTTTACATTGTGATATATACATGTCATGTCAGAGTGGGATGTTTTGTATCTGTCACTTAACATTTTGGTTTACAACCATGTCCTATTCGGGTGTGTCTGTTGCATAAGTGTTTCCGTGTCATGACATCTCAATAAGTGTTTCTGTGTCATGACATCTCAATAAGTGTTTTTTTTTCAATTTCAAAGTATTTTATTGACAATACATATATAATACAAACATATAAGTTAACATTAAAGAAGATATTTGAACAGTATTGACAAAAGAATAAGACAACAGGCTTTGCCTATATCAGTCTTCTTCTAATTCCGGTATTTATGTACAATGCTTAAATATATAAAATGTTGTGATTCGTTTCCTCTCACACTCATGCACACCCACACCAGCTTATGTCTAATACTCGTTATTTAAGGGATAAAACTTGCCTGAATAACAATAATTATAACATTACATGAATATTCATTTAGAAATTTATCTAGCACGTATAAGTAACAAGACGTTTTGATGATTTAATATAAGAGTCAACATGTATAAGAATAGTTTTATTTAATTGGTCGGATACATTACTAATACCATATACTAAACAGTGCAGATTTAAATATCCTACTAGATTATAAATAGTGGTAATATGATGCCTAATATTAGAATACAGAGGACATTGAAAGAAAAAATGTATTAGATCTTCCCTCTGTACACCACATACACAGGAAGCATCATCAATCAGATGGTCTTGTAACTTATCAAAGTTAAGATCACTTTTAAAATTTCTTAACTGACATAAAATTATGTTAAGTTTCCTCGGAACACAGTTAATAAAAGTTTCTGAGACGGATGTATCAAAGGTTTTTTTAAGTTTCTTTTTAAAAGATGAAATTGAGATGGAGTCTCGTACAGTGCTATCAAGTGCATTCCATTTTACCATTGTAGAAGGGAAGAGGCTATTCATATAAGTAGTAGTTCTTGTCTGTGGTATATTAAAGAATCTGTTATTTCTGAAGGTATAGTTATTATTTACATTTAGAAATGGTTGATTGATATTATCGAGATAAGTTGGAGTGTAATTATTAAGAATCTTATACATTAATGTTAGTTTATGATTTTGTCTTCGAGTGTGTAATGTTTCAAGTTGTGTTTCAGTATACAGAATATGATGAGATGTACCTCGTCTGAGGCCAGTAATTAAACGCATAGCTTCTAGTTGAACTGATTCTAAAAGATCTGATTCCGATTTGGTACAATTATCCCATACTATATCAGAATATTCTAGCACAGGTCTTATATAAGAGACATATAATGTTTTTAATGTATTCCTATCAACTGTAGTTTTTAAAATTCTAAGAATACTTAGTCTAGAGGTCGCTTTCTTATAAATATTTGAAATGTGATCTGACCATGTCCCTTTACTGCTAAATGTTAGTCCTAAGTGAGTATGATGTTCATGTTGTGCAATTGGAGTATTGTTAAATAGCAGTTGAGGATGATTGTTAATGTGTCTATGAGAGCAGTTAATAGCTACAGTCTTATTCGTATTGAATAGGATCTGCCATCGCTTTGACCATTCAGAGATTGAGTCAAGATCATCATTAAGCATGTTAGTAGGTGTTGTAAGGTCATTGTTATTATTTACTATTACATAGAGAGAGGTATCATCTGCAAAGAGTTTTATATGAGAAGTTACATTATTAGTAATATCATTAATAAAAAGAAGAAAGAGGAAGGGACCAAGGACAGATCCTTGAGGAACCCCTGCAGACATAGGTTTGGTACTAGATTTATAACCTTCAAAGATAACCCTTTGTTTTCTGTCAGATAAGTAAGCTTTAAACCAATTATATAATTTACCTTTAATACCATATGTTTTTAGTTTATATAATAGGCCCAAATGCCATACTCGATCAAATGCTTTACTTATGTCACAGAAAACAAAACGCAAATCTTTACCTTGGTCTAAATTGCCACTTATAGTATTATAGATATCAGCTAGTTGATTAGTAGTGGAGTCTTTGGGTTGAAATCCTGACTGATGTACACTTAACATATTGTGACTTGAAATATAATTAAACGTATATTTAAAAATATTTTTTTCTAACATTTTGATAAAAATAGATGTAATAGCAATAGGTCTATAATTATTGAGATCACTGATATCTCCTTTACCTTTATAGAGAGCAGTAACATTAGCCGTTTTTAGTACATCAGGTATTACTCCAATAGATAAAGTTCTATTAAATAATAGTTTGAGTGGGTATACTAAAGAAGCAGAAATGTTCTTTACAATCATAGGTAAAATACCATCAGGACCAGCTGGTTTGTTTTTATTAAAAATGTCAAATTGGTCAGTTATATCTTGTTCAGTAATGTTAATGTCAGAAAGTTCAAATGGACATAAGGGAGGTAAATCAGGTAGGTTAGTGTCAGTAATATCAGAGGCAATGGTGGTAAAGAAGTTATTTAGTGCCTCAGCTTTATCTTGTGGATGGATTAATATTTTATTGTTAGATTTTAGAGGATAAGAATTAGTGCTAGTGTTATTCATTTTTCCTATAGATTTTGCTATCTGCCACCATTTTCTTGGATGCACTGTTTTGTCGGCAAGACAATTTTGAAGTTTCTTAAAGTAATTTTCTTTGGATTGCCGAATAATTTGTATAGTGTCATTGCGACAAGTTCTAAATTTTGCCCAATCTTGTTCCCTATTTTTATTTTTAGCTCTTTTATGTAATCTATTCTTATATCTTAATTTATGCCGAATTTCACCAGTCATCCAAGGTTTATCATCAGGATGGACAGTAATTGTTTTGTGAGGTATATGAGAGTTAGTAGCAGAGTTTATTTTGTTTATAATAGTAGAATATAGTTCATTAATGCTAGTAGTGTTATTAACTATGGAATCCCAATCATTACTAAGTAGTTCATTATTAATAGCATCCCAATTAGCTTCATTGAACTTATATATAGGTTTCTTGAATGGTTTATTTTTTAGTGTCTTAAAACAAATGTTAGCAAGGATGGGGCAGTGATCACTACAGAGAGGGGAAAGTACATTTGTTGAGGTAAAAATGTTTACATTATTAGTAATAAATACATCAATTAAGGTAGCAGTAGTGTTTGTAATGCGTGTTGGTGATTGTATTAAGTTTTTTAAGTGATATTTAGTAATTAATCTTGCAAGATGTGAATTAGGTTTCATTGTGATAAAGTCAATATTTATGTCACCAGTGATAATGATATTAAGATTAGTATTAGAAAGATTATCTAAAATGTTATCAAGTTTATTCCAGTAATCTACTTTTGTATTAGGAGGTCTATAAAGACAGCAGAGAAGTATTTTTTTGTTAGAAGTGTTAATTTCTAGGATGACAAGTTCTATGTCTTCAGTTTCAAGATCAGTTCTGTGATTTATTAAGAGGTTGTTTTTAGTATATATCATAATACCACCACCGTGTTGTGATTGTCTGTCTCTACGATATGAGTTGGGATGTGAGTTAATTTGCAAATCAGATTCAGTTATTTCATTATTCAGGTGAGTTTCAGTAAGACATAGGATGTCATAGTCAGTGAATTCAGTATCTATAAGATCAACCTTGTTCCGAAGAGACCTAACATTTAAGTGCATTATTGATAAATCATTATAGTAGTTTCTTTGATTAATACTGATTGATGAGCGACCTGGATTAGAGTGAATATTTCCAGACATCAGAAGTAGAAGTTTTATAACAAACAGAATGTATAAAATATCTTGAGTATACATGTAGTGATATCATATTGGTATTACAGGCAGTAATAGAGGAAGAACTATAGTATAGCTTACAATCACACACAAACATACTTACAAACTACTAACACGCCAAAAAATGAAAAAAAAAAAAAAAAAAAAAAAAAAAATAACAATAAATAAATAAGCAGAGACTTGAGGAAAGAAATAACAGTAGGGACTAATGAAAAATAATATTCTCAGAATGTGGAAAGCATCAATTTGATATTTTAAATATAATTTCATAGGGAGTGGTATACTGAACTTGAGTATTATCAAAACAATTAACAACAGTAGTTTCTTGAATTCAGTGTAACATGTTCAACTACAAGTGTAAAAAAATCAATTGAAGCAGATAAACAAATTAATTATTTTAAATACATATATACAAATATTTATATACAGACAGAACATGAAATCAATCATTTGAGACAATCATGTTATATTTTAAGATTTATTCATATACTAGTAACCTAAAGTTACATGTATAAGAAGAAAAATAATGAATAGTTACAGATTATCAGTGGTGTAAGGGAGATAACCTATTCAGAGAGGTAATCTATACATATACAAATAATGCTATTAGTGAGCAAAAGTTGGCTGAATTTCAAGAAATAAAGCAAATATTATAAGTATACGGTAGGTTCTATTATCACAATTAAGACGAAAAGATTTATTTTTAAATATAAGTATCCAATGACAAATATAACATGGAGTTAGATACCTTATGAAAACCCGAGAAAAAAAACAAGAAGATTTATCAAGAGCAGACACAACAATCATAACAAATAGCACATAAACATGAAAACGAATCAATAATTAAGTATATAATAAATAAAAATAAAAAATGAACACAAGCAAGACACAAAAAGTTAAGCAATTAGAGAAGCACAAGCAAATTGAAATATTGGTTGCTAATAATATGTATATATATAGTTTACCATACATGCATGTATATACATAAAGCAAAATAGTTAAGTGGCTTGCTTGCTAGTTATTAGTCAAGCATAAAGATTATTCAAAGGCAATTACATGTAATGATACCAGACACGATTACTTAAATTAAGTATGCAAAATAAAAGATTGATTACTAATGTTACAAATATTATATAATATATTACATGGATTAGGTTTCAAACCATAGTTAATGGCAAGTTATCGAGCTTACTTATTTTGGTAAGGGATTTACAGCAGTAGCTGAGCTATTGTAATTATAGATAGATAATGTGTTTAAGTTGAATAAATATAGGGAAAGAAAATGAGCAACAAGATTCAACAAGGCAAATTTGAAAAACAAAACAAAATAAGCACATGAACATGTAAAATGTAAGAATTCATGCATAACGTAAATAATCAAGCAAAACTAGCCAAGCAAAATGAGATATTGGGCACTCATAATATATTTGTATAGTATAAATAGATCAAATCTATTGTAGCTATAGGTAAATATAAGTGAATTAATTCATAATAGAATAAGCATTACAGGAATATTTTCAATAAATAAAATTTCACATAGAGTTTAAAGCAATGAAAATGTAAGTTCTTTTGTAGGCAACAAGCATCATCAACAACAACTCGGTATACTTACTGCAACAATAAATGGCTCCATTGCTTACATGTTCCTATGAAAATATAGAATAATTGTTGTTATAATTCAGGATCAAGCAGGGGATAAATATGTGAAAGTACATGTACAGGTAGCTATATGTTGGAAGATTATATCAGATGATCAAATTAACAGATTAAGCAGTTCAAACTAGACATGGTATATACAAATACATGAGTCACCATGATATAAATTCACAGTTGTACTGGTACACGAGCAGTGATATAGTGAATCATGATTATAAATCAATTATAGAATTGGAATGCACAATAATTTATGCACATATACGATCAACAAGACTGTCACTTGGTCTGTACTGGTGTTGAAGTCATAGAGGGACTCAATGGTGCAAAGCTAGCAGCACTAGCATTGAGTCTATGAACCCGGTCACCAGAGCGAGTACCAGTGTATACTGATGGCAGCATAGTACCAGTTACATTTACTTTGAGCTTCAAGAATTTCTCAAGTTCATTGTCGTGAGCCACCTGAACAATGTTCTCCTGCAAAGTTTTGACCATTATCCTGCCATCATAGGTCCAGCAGCTGAGTATTTTGTGATCTTTTACAAGGTCCCTTGTTTTCTTGAACAATGCTGCTCTTTGTTTTGTCAGAGCTTCATTAATGAAGACTCTACACCTGTTGTTTTTCTGAGAAGATTTATATAATTTCAGATTTTTTTTATTTCTTNGAACATGCTTGTTAATAACGTTGAGAATTAACTTGTCAGTGTCTTCTCCTTGCTGCTCTGGGATGCCAGAGAATTTGAGGCAAGTCCTTCTAGAGTATTGCTCCATGTCATCAATACGGTCAGTAAGAAGGGAGATCTGATTTTGCATAGCTTCAATCATGGGAAATAATGATTCTGTTATAGCAGTCTTGAATACATCATGACCAAGTATCATGTCAACAGCACGTCTTGTTGTTGTTTCATCATCAGATATGCTCTTAAGTAGAATATCAAGATCATTGAGAACTAGATCATCTTCGTCTCTACAATGACGTTTCGTAGGGTTGGACTCGTCACTGGTTGACTGTGATTGAGTATTACGGTTATTTTTCTTACCCATTATTAGTTATTAAGGACTAGCAATCTCCAATGATTATGATATAGGTATCAGCACACTTACTATGATAAGGTAGACAGCGCTAAAGTTCTGTTGATGCTTGCACAGCTGATTGACAGGATCGATCAATATGGCCGACATACATGCAAACACATCTCAGTCAGTCAGATACTGCACATATCATACATTAATATGTTACACAATTTTGAGAAGAAGGTACATCAGCTCAGATACACACACTCCTTCGTTAGATGTTTGGAATTCCGTCCCACATTCTGAGAATATGTAAAATCAGTAGCAACGTTTGAATCGACCGCTCATCGCCATACCGGAACCGGTACGACAAGTGTTTCTGTGTCATGACATCTCAGTAAGTGTTTCTGTGTCATGACATCTCAATAAGTGTTTCTGTGTCATGACATCTCAATAAGTGTTTCTGTGTCTTGACATCTAAATAAGTGTTTCTGTGTCATGACATCTCAATAAGTGTTTCGGTGTCATGACATCTCAGTAAGTGTTTCTGTGTCATGACATCTCAATAAGTGTTTCTATGTTACATCTCAATAAGTGTTTCTGTGTCATGACATCTCAATAAGTGTTTCGGTGTCATGACATCTCGGTAAGTGTTTCTGTGTCATGACATCTCAATTTAATAGCAGCGATCACTGTCTAAATGACCTGTATCTTGCGGATAAAAATGCCAACTCACAGTGAGTTTAAAGCTAACATAATTAAAATATTTAATCCAAAACTAATGTAAGTCCAAATGTGTATGCTCAAACACAAGATCATCTACTGTACATGTAACCAATGTATATGTTTGATGTTTTATTTAGAGTTTAGTGATGTTGTAATATGTTGGTGAGTCATCACAGAAGTACCAAAGTGTGTAACCTTCCAGGGTAGCTCCCCACTACGGTGAAGCCCACTTTAAGAATAAAGCATGTTGGAGAATTAAAAGATCTGAATATAGTCTAGTGTAACTTGTTGTAACCTATAAACCTATAATCGCTCATAACAATATAAACAAACAAGCCTACTCCGATGTATATCTGACATCTTCTGTAGAATACTAGTAGCTATTACAGTGTTACTTTGAAACTAATAATTCCTCGGTTAAATAACATGAAATACTTAATGATATTATCAGGGATCACCAGATTTGATAATCAGTGCTGATACTGTGGTAACACAAGATAACCAAATATTTGAAAAACCAAAAGACCGCGAAGATGCATACAATATGTTAATGAGGTGAGTAATAATTGTTTAGTGAACAGTTTCTATTGGATTGAGTTTGTTCAGTAATATAACTTTTATCCCTAGGGACAGTTTCTATTGGATTGAGTTTGTTCAATAATATAACTTTTATCCCTAGGAACAGTTTCTATTGGATTGAGTTTGTTCAGTAATATATCTTTTATCCCTTGGAACAGTTTCTATTGGATTGAGTTTGTTCAGTAATATAACTTTTATCCCTTGGAACAGTTTCAATATTGTTGGATGCATTCAGTAGTATAACTTTTGCCCCATGGAACAAAACTTTGTCCAAATGTAATTATAATTAACTATTGTAGCTTTGTAAATAGTTTGTATACAAATTACAAGTATTCATTTTATATAATTTCATATGTACCCATCTTTAAATTTCAATAACTTGTATACACCTATTTCATAGAAAGATTTGTGTATGTACACATATTTCATTTATATAATTTTTCTTTGTGTGACAAGACATTTGTACATGTAAACTTGTGTTTTTATTGCAACTTGTAATTTTCAGATTTAGTGGCAGAAAACATTCAGTGTGCACTGGTGTTACATTAGTGTGCCCTGCAACTTCTACAGGTAAGTCAAACCATCTACAGGTATGTCACACCATCTACAGGTAGGTCACACCATCTACAGGTAGGTCACACCATATACAGGTAGGTCACACCATCTACAGGTAGGTCACACCTTCAACAGGTAGGTCACACCATTTACAGCTAGGTCACACAATCTACAGGTAGGTCACAACTTCAACAGGTAGGTCACACCATTTACAGCTAAATCACACCATGTATACTTAGGTTGCACCCTCTACAGGTAGGTCACACCATCTACAGTAAAGTCAAATCACCAACAGGTAGGTCACATCATCTACAGCTAGGTCACACTGTCAACAGCTAGGTCACACCATCTACAGATAAATCACACCATCTACAGGAAGGTCAAACATTTCAACAGATCAGTCACATAATTTACAGCTAGGTCACACTGTCATAAGGTAGGTCACACCATCTACAGGTAGGTCACACCATATACAGGTAGGTCACACCATCTACAGGTAGGTCACATCTTCAACAGGTAGGTCACACCATTTACAGCTAGGTCACACAATCTACAGGTAGGTCACAACTTCAACAGGTAGGTCACACCATCTACAGCTAAATCACACCATGTATACTTAGGTTGCATCCTCTACAGGTAGGTCACACCATCTACAGGTAGGTCACACCATCTACAGATAAATCACACCATTTACAGGCAGGTCAAACATTTCAACAGATCAGGCACATAATTTACAGCTAGGTCACACTGTCATAAGGTAGGTCACACCATTCAACAGGTAGATCACACCTTTCTAAAGTTCAGTCACATCATTTACAGGTAGGTCACACCATTTACAGGTAGGTCACACAATATACATGTAGGTCATACCATCTACATGTAGGTCACACCATCTACAGGTAGGACACACCATCTACAGGTAGGTCACCATCTACGTGTAGGTCACACCATCTACAGCTAGGACACACTGTCAACAGGTAGGTCTCACCTTTCAACAGGTCAGTTACATCCTTTACAGCTAGGTCACACCATATACATGTAGGTCACACCATCTACAGGTAGGTTACACTGTCAACAGGTAGGTCACACCATCTACAGGTAGGTCACACCATCTACAGGTCGGTTACATCATTTGCAGCTAGGTCACACCATATACATGTAGGTCACACCATCTACAGGTAGGTTACACTGTCAACAGGTAGGTCACACCATTCAACAGGTAGGTTACACTGTCAACAGGTCGGTTACATCATTTACAGCTAGGTCACACCTTTCAACAGGTCGGTTACATCATTTACAGCTAGGTCACACCATATACATGTAGGTCACACCATCTACAGGTAGGTTACACTGTCAACAGGTAGGTCACACCATTCAACAGGTAGGTCACACTGTCAACATGTAAGTCACACTGTCAACAGGTAGGTCACACCTTTCAACAGGTAGGTCACACCATCTACAGGTAGGACACCATACAACAGGTTGGTCGATCAGGCATCTTGACAGTAGGCTGGTAAATGTATCTGATAAAATATACATTATGTATGAACATTTCATTCTGAATTGATTGATACGGTTTGAAGAGTTAACCTTCTTCCTCAATTGGTTCAAAGATTAACATTTTCAGCGATTTGGCTGATTTCAGCCTTTTCCATGATTTCAGTGTAATGCAAACTTTTCCCCTTAGAAAGCTCAATTACTGCCTTTGCCTGTATTAAGCCCATTTCATCTCTATTGGTTCTTATCATCTATTTCAAAATCAAAACAGTTTTCAGATAATCAAGTTATTTTCTGCTTCTCTGCATACTAAATAACCTGAAATATGTTGTAACAAATTCGTAATTTACTTGAATATATTTTGATTAAGAAAAAAATAATAAATTCTTTATATTTCTATTTTCAGTTTTTACGGGATCAAAAGTTAATGGTTTTGAAAACATGTTGATCACACAGTTTCATGAGTCAACAGATGTGATGATGACAACATTAACACCAGAGATTGTCAATGCCTATATAGACACTGGAGAATGCATGTAAGTATGAATGTCTCAGTTTTCTCAGTAAACAATCTGTTAACTTGTATGTTTATCCCTGCTTCTGTTCCCAGTCCAGACCATCAGGCCTAGGGCAGTTAACTTGTATGTTTATCCCTGCTTCTAATCCCTGTCCAGACCATCAGACCTAGGGCAGTTAACTTGTATGTTTATCCCTGCTTCTGTTCCCTGTCCAGACAATCAGACCTAGGGCAGTTAGCTTGTATGTTTATCCCTGCTTCTGTTCCCAGTCCAGACCATCAGGCCTAGGGCAGGTAACTTGTATGTTTATCCCGGCTTCAGTTCTCTGTTCAGACCATCAGACCTAGGGCACTTAACTTGTATGTTTATCCTTGCTTCTGTTCTCTGTCCAGTCCATCAGACCTAGGGCAGTTAGCTTGTATGTTTATCCCTGCCTCTGTTCTCTGTCCAGACCATCAGCCCTAGGGCAGTCAACTTGTATGTTTATCCCTGCTTCTGTTCCCTGTCCAGACCATCAGGCCAAGGGCAGTTAACTTGTATGTTTATCCCTGCTTCTGTTCCCTGTCCAGACCATCAGGCCTAGGGCAGTTAACTTGTATCTTTATCCCTGGTTCTGTTCCCTGTCCAGATCATCAGGCCTAGGGCAGTTAACTTGTATGTTTATCCCTGCTTCTGTTCCCTGTCCAGACCATCAGGCCCAGGGTAGTTAACTTGTATGTTTATCCCAGCTTCTGTTCCCTGTCCAGACCATCAGGCCCAGGGCAGTTAACTTGTATGTTTATCCCTGCTTCTGTCTCCTTTCCAGACCATCAGGCCTAGGGCAGTTAACTTGTATGTTTATCCCTGCTTCTGTCCCCTGTCCAGACCATCAGGCCCAGGGCAGTTAACTTTTATGTTTATCCCTGCTTCTGTTCCCTGTCCATACCATCAGGCCTAGGGCAGTTAGCTTGTATGTTTATCCCTGCTTCTGTCCCCTGTCCAGACCATCAGGCCCCGGGCAGTTAACTTGTATGTTTAACCCTGCTCCCGTCTCCTTTCCAGCCTATCAGGCCTAGGGCAGTTAACTTGAATGTTTATCCCTGCTTCTGTCCCCTTTCCAGACCATCAGGCCTAGGGCAGTTTACTTGTATGTTTATCCCTGCTTCTGTTTCCTGTCCAGACCATCAGGCTTAGGGCAGTTAACTTGTATGTTTATCCCTGGTTCTGTTCCCTGTCCAGACCATCAGACCTATGGCAGTTAACTTGTATGTTTATCCCGGCTTTTGTCTCCTTTCCAGACCATCAGACCTAGGGCAGTTAACTAGTATGTTTATCCCTGCTTCTGTTCCCTGTCAAGACCATCAGACCTAGGGCAGTTAATTTGTATGTTTATCCCTGCTTCAGTTCCCTGCCCAGACCATCAGACCTAGGGCAGTTAACTTGAATGTTTATCCCTGCTTCTGTTCCCTGTCAAGACCATCAGACCTAGGGCAGTTAACTAGTATGTTTATCCCTGCTTCTGTTCTCTGTCCAGACCATCAGACCTAGGGCAGTTGACTTGTATGTTTATCCCTGCTTCTGTTCCCTGTCAAGACCATCAGACCTAGGGCAGTTAATTTGTATGTTTATCCCTGCTTCAGTTCCCTGTCCAGACCATCAGACCTAGGGCAGTTGACTTGTATGTTTATCCCTGCTTCTGTCCCCTTTCCAGACCATCAGACCTAGGGCAGTTAACTAGTATGTTTATCCCTGCTTCTGTTCCCTGTCCAGACCATCAGACCTATGCCTTACTATTCAAGCAAAGCTATGTTCCACCATCTCAAACAAAAATTTACAGGATTCTTCAAATTACTTGACTTATTATTTTCCCATTTTTGTTTTTTTCTTATTGAAATTATGCATGAAGCTTTCATAGCCAATTGAAAATATTTAAACTTGGTTGGTGATATGAAAATAAAGACCTATCTCAACCCAATGCCCAGAAGTGGGGCCCATGCAACTGGTCAGATAAGCTAACATTTTAACTACCTTGTTCTACAGATCCAGATATTCTAGAATCAAAAACAGAAAAGGCTCTTAAGGTGTTATATCAAAATTGTGAAATTCATTACCCTCGAATTATTAATTCCCTCTTAGAGAAGGGATAAAATATAATTTATATAGGGAAATAACACTTGTACATTTTCGATGAGGAATATTTAAACTTGGTTGGAATCATAACCATGGGATGGCAGTTTGTTCATTTGAAAATTAAGACTTTTGCGACTGGTGTTAACAAAATGGCACATTTCTGATGGTCTACATTTTAGTTGCTTTGACAAGTGTGAACAGACTGGCACACCTGGTCAGAGTGTTTATCTTTATGATAGGTAAGAATGAAGTGTTTATTTCACCAGCTTTGAATGTTAAACTTTAGTGAGAACTTTAAAAAAAATATCAGAAGTTATTTGGTCCCAGTATGGGATACAGACATGTCTTAGCTGCTTGTGAGGACATTGTAGTGTTCAGATTCAGATGAGGGGCATTGATATCAAGAGTTATCTCCCATTTAATAGCAAATAACCACTTTTCAGGAAAAGTGATAATTGATACATCCAAGTGGAGAGAAAGTTGCTTGGATGCTCGCTTTTTCAGTAATAGATTGTCATTTTATTTTACAGGGATAAAGCAGGTGGCTATGGTGTCCAGGCAATAGGAGCGTCCATAGTGGAAGGGATCTATGGGGACTATTACAACGTGATGGGATTTCCTCTCCACCGATTCTGTAAAGAACTGCTAGAAATATACAATAAACAATAAAATAGTACCATCAGCTTTACAATTGGTTTGTAGATGAAGGTCTATTCCAATCTCAGAATATAGGTCTTATACAGTATACTGCTGTAAACTGATCGACTAAACAGTTGTATTCCTACAATCCTATGTGTACATAGGGACAGTTATGTCAACTCACAATGTTTAGGAATGATGAACAGTCCAGTTCACTCAGGAACGGTGACAATATTCATCAATAATGAATAGTCAACTCCAAATATTTAAGGATTGAAATAAATCTTTTTAACATTTATGATAATATGAAACACATGTTTCCAAGATGCACAGTAAAAAACACATCTTGGAGAATATGTTTTAACGGAAATGTGTAGCATACCATCGTAAATGTAAAAATGATGCATTTCAATCATTATATTAATGTTTAAAACTGCAGAGATAATACCATTTCATTGTTTTTAGCTTACCTGCCCAAAGGGCAAGTGAGCTTATGCCATGCCATGGCGCAGCATCCGTCGTCTGTCAACTTTTCCTAAAAATTGTTACCAGTCGTAAACGACTGAGCAGATTTTGACCATATTTGGGTCTGGCCCCCTTGGGGGCTGAGGGGCGGGGCCCAATAGGGGAGATATAGCAAATTCTTTAAAATCTTTCTTCTGTAGGAATGAAAGGATTTGTTCCATATTTGGTCTGAAGCATCCTTGGATGAAGGGGAACCAATTTTGTATAAACCGTTGGTCTGGCCCCCGAGGGGCGGGGCCCAATAGGGAACACATAGTAAATTCTTAAAAATCCATCTTCTTCTGTAGGAATGAAGCGATTTGTTCCATATTTGGTCTGAAGCATCCTTGGGTAAAGGGGAACCAATTTTGTATAAACCGTGGGCCCAATAGGGGAAACATAGCAAATTCTTTAAAATCCTTCTGTAGGAATGAAAGGATTTGTTAAATATTTGGTCTAAAGCATCCTTCGGTGAAGGGGAACCAATAAAGGATTGCATTGGTTGTCATATTTTTGACATGGTTGGTATGTTGCACACCAATGCATGTCAAAATTATGACAACTAATACTTATATTTACATTTTATGTTGATCAACTTACAGTTAACGCAGAAATAAAAAGACATAATATTAGTCTGAACACGTTTCAACGTCAGGGTAGATGCATACAGAGAACAGCCACCAGTTAACAGTGGAGCAGTGGGATCTCCAACGTTACAGTTATGACGTCATAAGCGTAGTGACGTCACAATGGCCCAATGTATGTTATACAGAAAAAACAAACATTGGTCCCAGTAGAAATATCTAGGCTCTGTGCAGTGGAAATGTAAATATTTTTGTATAAACTGTGGGTCTGGCACTCTGTAGGAATGAAGGGATTTGTTCCATATTTGGTCTGAAGCATCCTTGGCTAAAGAGGAACCAATTTTGTATAAACCGTGGGACCAATATGGGAAACATAGCCAATTCTGTAAAATTCTTCTACTTCTGTAGGAATGAAAGGATTTGTTCCATATTTGGTCTGAAGCATCCTTGGGTGAAGGAGAACCAATTTTGTACAAACCGTGGGTCTGATATTTATTAACGGAGGACAGTCAAGTCCACTGCAGATATTTATTAACAGAGGACAGTCAAGTCCACTGCAGATATTTATCGACTCATTCACCCCTGCAATTTCCTAATTAACTATCCAAACTATGAATTGGAAGAGTTCATGTGTTTTTCAGGGATGAATGAGTTAGATATTTTATCATGGTGGACAATAAAGTCCACTCCAGATATTTAAGCAAACACAATCAAAACAAATTTTTGGAAGCAAACAAAATACTTTATTGAATACCATTCAGTTTACACTCATAACAAAACGTGTGAATAGACAATAAAAATGAATTACCGTTGTACAGTTTGTCAAATATATATAAGTTAACACAGAACCATCAGTTCATCAATCAACATAGAGATCAAGGCTAATTATATATATATATATATATATTGTACTCGGGGTCATACCCAACTTGTAGGCATGCAGTTCCTGTGGGAGGGAGAAAGGGCTGCTATACCTATTGCATGGTGGGGTTGAAATAGTCCCCTCAAAAAATACTATGCATGTAGCCTCTTATATTATTTTTCTACTGAGTTAATAGTTCTTCATACATGCATGCATATACAATATGCCACTCCCTGGTTCAGTGCCTGGCAAACACTGCCGTCTTGCAGACCTAACAGACGCAGAAAGAGGCAAGTAATTTTACAAACTCGTTTTCGTCATGAAGGGAGGGAGTACCTGTTAAGTGACATGGGTACTGCCCCACTCCACAGGTCATTACAGTAAAACTGACAGAAAATTCACACATCATCCCATACAAATTATCATCTACTCTACACCTATTTTCCATTTCAAAAAACCTAAGGAGCAACACTTATTAAAAACTTTTTTATGAAAAACTTTTGTATAAACACATGCACACACTGAAAAATAAGTCAAAAGCACCTTATATTGATTATGATTTTTTTTTTTTTCAATTTAAAAATTATTTTAAGTAACAAGATTTTTGTCATATTGTGAAAAACAATAGCAACAGATGGGATTTGTGTTTTTTAAAATAAGTAATTACTATGCAATGTTTTAAACATTAGCCGCTAACAACTGTGTTTGAGAAATTATTAACCTTGGAATGTGATAAAAAGCAACATAACAGTTCTGTCCTGATGTGTTAACTAGAGTGTCCTGATGTATTAACTAGAGACTGGCCCAGGGTAGATACACAAACTGATCATAACAACAGATAAACACAACTGGATAGAACAGCAAATTCTTACTACAGCCAACCAGATTCATTAGACATCTTATTCTCATCACTATTTATCATATAAATTATTTCTAAATTTTGTTGAAACTATGATTTTTTGTGGAGTAGTCATTTCTGCAGTAAACCCAGAGTTATTATCCTTTTGGGTGTGTGTGCAGCCAAGTGATATTTCGTTAAAAAAATTCAATTTCAGTATGTAATATTCTCAAAAACTTTATAATGTAGAACATTTTGGCAAATATTTACTGGAAGAGTAACGATTTTACTTCATGAAGATATATTTGTCAACTGGCAGGAAAAAATGAAATATGGAAAAAAAAAATTGACCAATGAGATGATAAAACAGTGCAATCCCTATTCTACCTTGAGGAAACTGAATAACCGGTTCAAATCTTGAAGCACCATAATTATTTTGCTCTCTTTGGTCACAGAAGTTTGATTCACTCTCTTACAATGATATTTTCGGAGGTTCATAATGATGATTTTCAGTATCTAATTCTAGAGATGATTAATGCATTTTTTTCATGATTGTAAATATTAAGATTCTCTTTACTTATACAATGGTGTAGTAGATAAGTCACTTGGCTGCACACATAAAACTTCTATTTAGAAATGTTTAACCATAAATTCAAAAAAAAAAGAGTTTAGTGCAACTTAAATGAAAGCAAACATTAGGTTTTTAATGACCATCTATTGGGACTTGAAAGGATTGTTTTGTTGAGTAGAAATGGTTGTACTGCGTTGACGATAGATCCATGGTACAACTACAAGGCTAACTATAGAGACTACAATCTATATAAATATAAGAACATGTACAGATATGCTCTTACTG
This sequence comes from Mizuhopecten yessoensis, assembly GCF_002113885.1. Lineage (NCBI taxonomy): Eukaryota > Metazoa > Mollusca > Bivalvia > Pectinida > Pectinidae > Mizuhopecten > Mizuhopecten yessoensis. The sequence continues at coordinate 180,796 of NW_018480017.1, read as the reverse complement.
ACCAACATAATCATACAGTAATGGCGCCACCAACTATCCCCCTAAAGTAGGTCTTCATTAGTAGTCTTGCATCCAAGTCTAGCATTTCTAAATAAACATTACATATGTACTACCTATTAAAGTATCATAACATTTCAGCTGTACCAAGCTTATTAATGGGAAAATTATTAAAATCAATTTTATCCCTAGTCATAGGCATAAGCACAAGTACATATCCAGAATTTGCATATTTATTTTTTGTCGTTATGTTTATTTCATAAAATATTGAGATTTTGACATTGTCGTCATTAACAAAAGCTTGGTATATCAAGGTTCAGATCTATCAAGATACTTTGGCATAGGGGCGTAATGACCTCAACTGATGTCATGATCTCGGATCACACCGCTCAAATGATCACAGAATGATATCTAGTTGTTATCGTAAACTTGTCCTAGATTTATCAATGTCGCAGTGACGATTTGGTCATCGTGGAAACGAGGTTCTTACTGTACAACATACATGGCTCAACACTTGGTAATAATGGTATCTCATCATTTTAGTTGCAGATATTTTTTAAATAGATTTGAATATCAGGACTGGATTCTGAAGATATCATGTGTATTTGTTGTTACTTTCCACAATCTTAAAATGAGATTCGAAATAGAAATTATATTTGAATTGAATTTTTGTGTAATTTTAACCGATATCATACTAACAAGGGGGTAAATGAATGGTACCTAATGTATTGCTAAACCAGCATCACATTACCAAGTGGAACGAATATAAGGGTCAGACCAAGATGAAACTACATTGTTGAGACGACTAAATAAGTATGTACATAAGTATTATTTAAATTATGAATAAATAATAAAACTTAACAAAGATAAATCAATATCATGGATGACTAAATATGCTAATAATGAAAGCAGTTAATATATTACTGTTTATTTGTACACTTAAATGAGGGATATTCCATAGCCACCCTTGTTCAGTACCCCTCGTTTCCATAGTGACTACAAATTTGTCAAAGAGTTCTTGGTGGAATCAGCTTAATTTGGATGCAAGACTTTCACACTACATTAATTTCTGTTTTAATGGGATATTTTTCAAGATCAACAGCATTCTAAAATAATCATAGGAAGATTTTTTTTTGTCTTTACCTTAAAAATTCTAAACACTCATTTATTGCAAAGAAAAGTGTATTTCCTCCATACAAAATACTTATATCAAATGACAAGCTTAAAATTTCAAACTGTTTGGTGTATATATAGGATAACGTGTTGAGGGTGTACGTATCTACTGCGGTGGGGAGGGTTCTAAACTACTATTACAAAGGCACACAACAGACAAGGGACTCCCCACACACATCTACAGCATCAACAAAGACAGTCAAATCAGGGGGCGACCCCAGACACCTAGTGACATCAACAGGCTACAGGATGTCCAAGTCTGGCCCTAAGGACCTCCCAGGGACATAAATAAGATACGCAAAGAGTGTCTGGGCTTGACCAATAGGACCTCATGTAGCTGAACTAATGACATCAACACAGGCAGTAAGTCAAGGCGACATTAACAGGCTACGGAGCCCACAGGACCACTGAGGGACATAAACTGGCTACTATCCTACTAGGTGTCCCAGTCCAGCCCAAAGGACCTCCCAGGGACATGAACTGTTACTGAGTGTCAGAGTCCAGCCCAAAGGACCTCCCAGGGACATGAACTGTTACAGTGTGTCAGAGTCCAGCCCAAAGGACCTCCCAGGGACATGAACCGACTACTTCCTTTTGATGTTGACACAGGTTACTCCAGAATATCCGCCCATAGCCCCTGTAGTACCTCCTAGTAAAATCAGTACAGCTACTCCAAGGTATCTAGGTCTGACCCCTAGGAACTTGCGAGGAGGTCAACATGATTACTCAACAGTATACCTGGGTTTGGCTCTAAGGAATTCCTCGTAGCATTCAACACAGGTTAATCGAGAGTATCTTGGATAGGCCCCAATTACATCCTGGGAAATGTCGCATTCTGATGTCAAATTTGAAGGTGGGGAAGGGGGAGTTGTTTTAAACTAATCAAGGGATATAAGCAAAAACAAAGGCAATCTACAAATTCCTGATAATGTGAACGTTTATACAACACTTCCATTAAAACATGGCTGGCACTCACTCTAAATGCTAGTTAACAAAATGTGAATAATTCAAAATTGTGGATACAGTACCAGTAAAAACTTAACATTCAAGAAAAATCTAAGAACAGATATATAACATATTTAAATACATTGGCAATAAAAAATGTTTATTTTTTTTGTTTGTTTTATTTTTTGTTTAATATTCACTTCATGCAGTTTCTTTCTAAACTATTTATTAATTCATTGTTAGACAAAACAAAAAAGGAAAAGAAAAACAAAGCAGACACTATATTTGATAATTTGTGAACAACAGATTAATATGGGTCAACATGAAAAAAAGTATATATAATAATAATAATAATAATAATAATAGGTAATAATAACCAACTATAATGTAAGAATTGGTATGTTTGTAAGCCGACACTAGTCTGAACATCTTTTGGTCAAAACGTGTCTGGGCACAAGGTCCGCATGAGGTTTCCTATTCTTTTGACTGAAGTCTTTTAACCGTGAGCAATTACAGGTCTGTATGGGTAACAAACATCTAAGATTAAGTAAAAGGCTTTCATTAACCCAATATATTGTTTTTAATTAGAAAATAAGAGTAAATTTAATATTTAATCTGCAGAGCAAATACTTTTTTACATAACTGGCCTGAACATACACTTAAAAAAAAATCAAGTTTTAAAAAAATTCAAAAACTGTCACTCAAAAGTAAATTTCTCCCACACTTTTGAAACAAACATAGAATCGATTAGGGAATTTGCCCATTTAAATTTGTAACAATCATTTTATTTAACATTGTTCATACCTAAAAACAATTTTCATGAATAAGTATATAATATGAGGCTAAGGTCGAACCTACAAATATCTCCAGTTTTATGTGATTTGTATTGCTTAACATTTATTTTTGATAATGACTGATATTTGAATCTAACAACCAACAAATTGCAAGTCAACACTTTCTTGAGTATTACTATACACCTCCATTCCAAGAAGTTCAATGATTACAAAATACTACAAAAGGGTACAAAATTCATACATTTTCTGCATTCAATGCTAGTGCCATCATCAAATTTGATTATTTTTCTCCATATTTTTGTCATGTGGTAACATCAGCATATATACCTTTTCAAAATACTTCTGGATTAAAAAAAAAGTAAGCGATAATATCATTAAAAATACTTGAAATTTCTTTCCATCAAAAACAGAAAAAAGGCAAACCAAAGAAAATTCTACAAAACCTGAGCTCTTTGTTAAGCCTGGACAAAATCTGAGCTCTCTGTTAAGCCTGGACAAAACCTGAGCTCTTTGTTAAGCCTGGACAAAACCTGAGCTCTTCTGTTAAGCCTGGCATTTCCCCTTTCCTAGATAATATATCTTGAAGTTAAATCGGAATGAAGCCTAAAAAACAACACTTAATATTGATAATGTTTGACAAACAATGATCACACAACAACTTGTAACTACCTAAATATATTATGTGTTTTATATATATATCTGTAGATATACAGTCATATGGAAACCGTCCTCCTGACGAGCACAAGACAAAAAGATAACCATCATATTTAGATCCAACTTGTTTTTGGCAGGTTTGGAAAATAAATTCCATGAATTGTTCATATAACTATGGTAACAAGGCCCCTTATGTCAACAGCACAAATTGAGAATGTGAAGCAGACCATAGAGTAACATACAACACCCACACCAGGAACCACACCCTTGTTCCCAGTATTGAGAATAAGAAAACACATGATTATGTTTTGTATTTGAATCATTAGTAACACTAGCTGGNATTTTTAAAAAAAAAAAAAAAAAAAAAAAAAACCAAACAAACATTGCAACATATTGTCAAAGGCAACATTTATGTAAATTCAATGATTCCATATCATGCAAAAAATAGTACGGGTTCAAACCTACCACTATTGGACCTTTCGCTCAACAATCAACAATATATTTTTGTTAATTTTTTTAATAGTGTTTTATTTTTTTAACCCACAACTTTGCTGCACCAAACCTAACATTAACTTCATTTCAACAATATCTGCCCTACATAGCTCTGGTAAAATTTCTTCCATGCTGCACATCTCTACAAGATCCACAAAAGCCATGTCAAAATTGAAAACTCAAAAGAAAGACAAGATTGAGTCTTGTCCAGATGAAGCCTACCAACAGCTATTAAACATAAATTTCCTTTCAGATACTATACAGATCTCTCTCAAAGTCAAATTGGACTTTAAAGATAACTCCCCAAAATAACAATTTGTTTTAATAATAAAATATACAACATGCAATCCATCTACCATGTACAAAATTTGACATGCTAGCCTTTATACATAATATACACCAAAATTATCAATGCCCAGTGCCATTCACAATGTTGATTAAAAAATCTCTTTACATTCAAAACATGCCTATTCACAATTCATATACACATAATTTCTTTGACCAAGTAACATCAATTTATTTGTAACTAAAAAAATTAAATTAAATATTATTAATTTAAATAGATTATTGAATCAGAATTACAGGTATGACAAGTCGGTTCAGGTTAACTTAAGATTTTTTTTTAACTGGTTAAGAAAAACATTGCTGAAAGCTGTCAGTAATTTTTGTTCTTGAACAAACTACAATTTAATCCCCTTTTATATTTTAATAATGTGAATAAAATCACACGGACAATGCGTTGAAAAAGAAGTAATTTGTTGTGGTACATTTGTACTGAATTAAGTAATTGATGGGGATACAGGAAATGGACCAGCTAGAGTAAGTCATCTACCCACGTTAGAGCACATCCAGGGACTTATAAAACTACGTAACACTGCATCCGGCCATGATTGTAGTTTATGAGGATAACAATATATTGCTTTAGTGTGATGGGATAACAACGCATGGGATGAACACAGACTCAACAGAGTGGTGATGACGGCTGATTTTGCATGGGTTTTATGTCTGTTTGTAAAATATCTAACATGGGCCTTGTTTTAACATATAGCTACACCTGTGGTAAGTCAACCAAATAATCAATAAATCAATTAGTTAAAAATGTACTAGAACTCAATGTGGACTATAACTGACTTAGATCACAGACACTAAACGAACACTGGCTCCAGGGCTGGCTACATATACATGCAGGCATCATCACAGTGTATACTAGGACAAAGAGACATGATATCAGCATTACAGGAACCCACAACAACGACCCACCAACACTTATCACCCACAGGTATAGGTACACACAAACAATAACAGGCAACAAAGAGGAACAAACCAAGAAATTACTTTAAATAATGGCACTTTCTGTAAATAATGTTAGCAACAGACATACAACATACGATTTTATGTGGTCACTTTACATTAAATATAAACAAAAGCTGGACGTTGTCTCTCTGTCTTGACCAGACTTTAGGTGAACATCTCACAATTTATTTACAGGGGAGGTCATTCATCAAGTTCTACACACCTATCGAGACGAACTGTCAAAGGGAGATAACTTAGGATTGGGATATTCTGGGGAACTTTACATAACAAATGAGGTGGTTCTAGATCAACAAATTGCAAAATAAATTATTATAATAAACAAAAGGGGTTGAAGTCGACTGAGGCAAATATTTCTTGTAAAATCTCGGGATTATACTGTGAGCATTTGTGTATACAAAAATCTACCAATGCACAAAAACATGGCTGGATAATGATGAATAGTGGTGACAACTAATCACCACGGTAACAAGGACGTGTAACTATGGGGAATGTACTATCTAAGGTAGCAACACTTTGATGACAAATGCACATCGAAGAGTCAGGAGTTGGTTGTAAAAATTCTAAATCTGAAATAAATGATCGCATATGAAACAATTTCAAAGTCTGCACTCAAGACCATTCTTCCAAGGGCCGTTGAAGATAAGACGAGACAACTCTATGTTTAGCACTAATAGTAGAAAATTAACAATTTAACGCTACATGTTAACGAGGGAGATAACAAGGTTTGTTTTATTTCTTATATAGATTTTGTGGATTTTGTTAGAAAAAAAAACAACTGTTAACCATGTTATTGATAACCAGACAGAAAATATGTCGGACAGCTACCAAACATTTAAAGCATACACACAAAGCTAAACAACGCATTTACAAAATACCAGAATATAAAGTGGTCGTTTTAGACAATGCATAAGGCAATCACACATTGGGATGAACTTGATGACAACAGTGAAAATGAGGATGGAACATTTCAATAAAAGACCGGGCTTTTCCAATGCATGCATGAATTTGGTGAGTGAATTTTGTTTTCATTTCATATAAAAAATGAGAAGAGGAATTGGTGATTATACTCATGGTGGCTTCAGCACCGTTTCTTACCACATAATGCATCGTCTACACAGGTAAAATTTGTAACAAGCCCGCTTGGCCGGGTAGCGAGATGGGGCCAAACAATATAAGAGAACAGCAAACCCTGATCTCTCTACCCGTAGCTGGGAATCTCAACAGAAAATTCACATAGCAACATGGATAATGATATCAAAATGACAGTGAACAAGCAAAAACAGTTTTCTTTGTATTTTTTTTCTTAATAGTTTTTTCCTTTTTTTTTTACAAATTAAGGCCTATTCATGCTTATGCATTCTCATAACAGCTTAAAACAACAACGAACAGTTATGATTGCATATCCATCCATCCCCACTATTCATGACAGTGGAACAGTCCATCGGAGCAGGTAAACTCTCAGTGGACTGGTCCAAGACACAGAGTAAGGGTTGGATAAACACATGCATACAGATAGGAAGACACCGTGGTATATTTGATAACGGTTTGGTCAACACTTCTCCCCTATATAACGGTTAACATACTTAGAAAAATAATTCATACTTTTGAACACTTACACATTAAATGGCAAAATCATCTTCAGTTAGTGAGAAAAGCACTTATAACGGGAACGAGTACTCGAATCAAAATTAAACAACTATTTTTTTCTTTCTTTCTTCAAATATCAAAACCATGATCATTTAATAAATTCTGATAATGAAAACGGTATAACCACATGCATGTGGAAATTTGGTGATAATTTATGTTAATCTTTTCTTCTGACACGATCTGTATAATCCAGCCTACTTTTCCCTTCTTATTATAAGACATTAAACCCCAACAAGATGATAACAAATAGTTTCACCCCATAATCACTTTGTTCATGATTTGCTGAGAGGAATATCTATTTGTGGATATTGGTGGAGGTTGTGAACCCACACACTTCCAACAAAATAAAGCATAACTAGACAAGCTACATAATATTGGGCAAGAGAGGACTTCTTGTGCAACAGTTCCCCATAGAAATTGTATCAATTTGCACGAATGTACACAATAAAATAACTCAAAATACACCTAGGTAACAGCTAACATCCAGTCCCACAATAACTCTCATAATGCTTGTAATCAACATCTATTTTGATTTTGAAAAAAGTTCACTTTTGGACTTAAGAGGCATGTCATGTAAACCTAGAGAACAACTTCCCAGTGTTACATGCAAATGGAAGAAATAGGAATACGCTTATAACTAGTATCTAAATAATATTATCAAATACTTAATAAAACTTCTTAATTAAGTTTTCCTTTTCAGTAGAAAAAACAATTTGGTCTATAAACGGAGCAAACCCTTTTGTTGACAGCCTACAACACTACATCCACATTCTCCAGCGTAAGATATGGACCAATGAGCGTGGCTCTCTATATATAGAGACAAACATGGCGAGGTATCATTTTGGCCGTCGTACCAGTTTGTCTCGGACTAACTAACACAGCTACGTCGCACACAACACCTAGAACATAGAGTACAAAACTCCTTGTGACCAGATAATAAAGACATACAAAAAAATCTCAGGTAGTATAAAAATACAATACGAAATCACGATATCTCTCGGGAAAAAAACCAACTTGCATGAAATACTCCAGCAGATTGTGTGCTGTTTAGTAAAGCTTAACTTTAATTGGTGAAAACACAACATCTCGGTACATTGGTACAAAAAACATTAAAAACTTGAATACGAAATATATTCGGAACTCCTATGTTTCACTTTCTACAATAAAATATGCAAAACCCTTGTCTGCAGGCATAAACTCTTCTTTCTTAATAATAGTCTTTTGTTTTTCATAAATAAAATAAAAGAGAAAAAATAATATTATGCCAAGAAGCTATACACAATCATAAATTTTATATTGTTTTTCACCATTGACCAAAATATTATCAAACAATGTTGTAAACCCTTAGTGTCGGAGATATTAAACAACCTTTATTTTACTGGTATCATTTCAATACCAATTAAGGAGATATGAGAAAACTGTGTTAACATACAATAACCTTTATATTCCTCATTGTATAAGAAGAACGGTGAACTTACGAATGTATGTTAACATTTTGGCATTTTTCTTCAATAGAATATTGATCTCCCTTTCAACTCTTTTCTGATCAAAAACTTTTTTTTGACATAATACATAAATATTTAAACGAAAACAATTATTCCACCTGTTTTGACTGCTATGAAGTTTTGATCTACTTGTATATAAATACAGTATCATTTGAGGTAGCCATGACAGCAACACGTCACTGTGGCAGAACAGTGACCTAACAGAGAACCAGCAACCAATTATAATATCATAAAAAAGGGGAAAACAACAACAACAACAAAAATCAGGGGGTCAAATATTAAACAAGGCGGGAAAACAATTATAACCAAACCAAACAACTATATATAGAAATCTAGGACAACATGAGAATATTTCAACGCTATATATATATACTAAACTACAAATTAAATAACACTGAAAAACCTTTACAAAGCATAATTAAATAATCTGGTCAAATTGAGAGGGAACAGAGTAACTAAGGAACAATGCCACAACATGGCTATCACATCAGTACAGCAGAAGGGGCCCGTGCATCAACTGTCGTCTGCTGGCCTTGAAAAGTTCTTTGATGGCATCGATTATGTATCCATCATTGGAAACTTCTAAATTTCCAGCTCTAGAAACAGAACGCCATTTTCCCGAAATTTAAAGTGTAAAATTAATGTGAAGAAAGAAAGCCAAGAGAAAAAAAGACGATAAAAGTTTTGTTCAGGCAAGAAGCTTATTAGCAGTTGACAACGATGATACAGTCGGGTGACCCTTTGGTTTTCACATTTCTCTTTTGCAGAAAAAATATTTTTCACATTTCTTTTTCAATAAATTAGTATAAAAAGAAAAGGAGAAACTATGTTTTTCCTTTCCTGTAGGGATTTTTTGCAGCCACATCAGCACAGCGATCTCAAAGGTGTAGCCGGGTGATGTGAATACTGATTTTAAATGTTTTATATGATGGCCATGCAGAAACAACATAATAAAGGATAATAAAAAATAACAATTCCCCACCAATGGGACTGCTGGGCTGATGCAGCGACACAATATTAACTAGGACCCAATAATCTGGCATGATATGACGATTGTTGTCATAGCAACACAATAGACATGACCAGACTTAGTTCCGCGTAGACGGAGGCCGTCATGTGATAGAAAATGTCTGACTAGTGTCGTTACTGCTGAGTAAATTCTGCGGAATCACATTCCAGATTTACGTGTTGACAAGCACACGCAATAACAAATAATAGTCATCCAAAAATGCTTGCTTGCTGAAGCAGTCGTATACAATCATATGAAATCAACGTCACATTTCAACCAAAGCCGACAACTCTGTCATCTCGGTCATAACATTGTAAACAATATATATGGCAGCCATAAAACGGGGCAGTCTTCTGTTCTGTTCCATCCTAAGTAGGATTTCTTGCTTCATCTCCAAACTAACCAAACTCTTTAACGATCCGGATCAGTCCGACAACCAGGCAATCCCAAAACAACAACCACTTATGTGCAAGGTGGGCGGGTGCTCATTAAATGCTGAAACAGACGCTCGTCCCGGTCTGGTCCGGCCTCCCAGTCTAGTCACATGCCCATGCCCGGTATCTGTGAGTAGCGGTAGATGTAGAGCCGGTAGTCCTTGCTGGCTAAGACCACGGATCCATCATCCATGAGGGCAACGTCAAAGCACTGAGCATGCTTCACCTTGCTTTCCAGGGCGTTGATAAGCTGGCCCTCCTGAGTGAAGATGGTCAGATTGAAGTTGTTGTGATTGTCAGCTACTAGAATGTCACCTTGACCGTTGATCCCGACGCCAATAGGATAGTTTGTGATGCCTTCGCCACCTATCTGTCGCAGGAACACTCCCTGGTAGTTGAAGACTTTAACGCAGTGAGCACGGTTGTCACTGATGAAGATCTCTTCCTTATCGTTGACGACTACGCCATTGGGGAATTCTAAGTGTTTTGAGCAGCCAAACTTGTGTAGGACGTTTCCATACTGGTCGAAGATTATCACCCTCATCACCTTGCACTCCACGATAACAATGCGACCTTTGTTATCTACAGTGACTCCTCGAGGGTGCTGGAGAATGTTGGCACCAAACTTACGGACAAACTGTCCATATTGGTTGTAGATCTGGATCTGATGGGTGGGGCTTCTCTCCGTCACGATGATGTCACCAGACGACTGGACAACTGCAACTCTGTTAGGATACAGCAGTTGTCCATCTCTCTTTCCACATTCACCAAACTGGAATTTGAATCGGCCCTCCTTGTCGAAGATCTGAATGCGATGGTTGTTGGTGTCTGCGACAATGATGTCGTTTTGAGCGTTGACAGAGACTCCACTGGGCTCGGTGAACTGTCCCTCCATCACACCAAACTCGCCAAACTTACAGTGGTAGATCATCTTCTGACGTTTGATCTGGGATTTCGGTGGATAAAGACTCGTCATGTTCATCTTGGATGTCAGATCGAAGAGAGGGTCACTGCTTGTGGAGAATACATCAACGCCATTTTGAAAGATGTCCAGACCTACAGACCATTTCTCATACATGCTTGTATCAGACGGTGGGAAGATCAGACTGTTGGACGAACCAAACTCGCTCTTGGTCATCGGTGGAGGCTCGAAGATGTGACCATTAGTGAGAACTGGGGTCTGGGTGACAATGCCATTTGGTCGAGCAATGGGCTGTTGTTTCTGGACTGGAGCTATCATGTCTTCACCCTCGCGTATGTACCCGAAGGTGTTGCGCACTCCGGTGGTGATGGCCTGGAAGTTGGACACAAACTCCATGTCAAAGTAGGCCTGATTATCCATGTCTGGGCTAAAGTTGAACATGTTCTGGAATCTCTGTTCCACTAGATTCTTGAACAACAATGCTTCGGTGATGCTGGCAAATTTGAGGACTTTATCAACAAACTCACATCCCTGGTAGAGCCTGTCGATGTTCTCCTGAATCTTCTGAGCTAGTGTACTGATGGACACCTGCTTGGTATTGAACACCTGATCCAGCTCCTTCAGACACTCTTGCTTGCGCTCCTCAATCATTGCGCGATAGAAGTTGTAAGTGTCATTTATGTCATTCTGTGCCTTGTGGTACTGGACTTGTAACCTGCTGGACATATGTTCGATTCCCTTGGCTGATGTCCGCAGCTCAGTGATTTTGCCCTTGGCATCTTCGTCAAGGCTTCTCAACTGATCCATCTGTCGCTCTCCGATGTCCATGATGAACTGGCAGTCATGCCCGCGGCCATGGTCGAACACTGTGCACTCCTTACAGATTGGCTGCGAACATGTCTTGCAATAAAACTTAAGTACGTCAGTCTTGTGACGTGGACAGTAGATGGGTTTCTCCGTCTTGTTCCCACTGTCTTCTTTGTTGCCCTGCAGCTCGCTCAGACTTGCCACTCTGTGACCCTCGAAACAATGCATAAACTGGTGAGCCATCACACAGTTGGCGCACAGGAAGTTAGCACAGTCAAAGCAGCGGGCTACTGCATTGAGGTCCTTGCTCTTGCAGCCTGTGCAATGTAAGGCACTTGTGTCCAGAGCATTTGTTTCTAACAAATTGCTGACCGCGTAGTCCGGCAGGAGACCAGTCAACCCCTGACCGCCCAGGAAAGTGTCCTGGTGACATTCAGAGCAGCTGACCTTGTCTGCAACCTCCTGCTGTTTCTCCAGGCAGGGCTGACAGAATGTGTGGAAGCAGCTTAGCACCTTAGGGATGGTGAAGGTTTCATGGCAGATGGAGCATCGAGTGTTGGGCCCTGTCGTCTCGCCCATCTCGCTGTCGGATGAATTTGACGTAGTTGACGCCGAAGTCGTCGTGTCACTCTGTGAAGGTGTGGGTGAAGCCATATTTGTTGATTGGGTATCAATTGCACCTGAAAAACATAAAGTGAAGGAAATGTTAGTTTATTATTAATAAATCCAAAATACACATAGATCTATCAATAACTAAATTGCATGCTAATCATGAACAGGGTCTGATAAAGGCGAAAGTATGATTATTAAAACAAAAGCATAAAATTTCAAAAAAGCCCCACATTTTTTCAATAATTCCATTTGAGCAATGCAAAACAACCCTATTTAGTTTGAAAAGGACACCATTTTATGACACGTGCAGCATATGCATTAAAACAGAATTTTTCGATACAAGTATTGATATTACAAAGAACCTGTAATCCATTTTGTTTAAGGTTTGACTGGCTAGGTAACATGTGGTTTACAGTGAAACATCTGTTAGACGAGTCACCATACGGCTCCTCACTACCACACCCGACCAGCTGACACCAACTCCACATAATACAGTATAAGGACACATGATGTATCATAAAATACAGTATATGGCAATACTTAACTATAAAATACTACACATATATTGTAATCCAATCCTCTCCCTGCTCAAATCCCCTTCTCTACACTTTTCACGTTAAATGATTTCAGCACTGCTATAATGTGTCATGAGATAAAAAAAATTATAAGACAATGATCATCTAATCAATACTGTGACACTAGACAAGTCTTGATAGATCTACCAGTAAGTACTGTGACACTAGACAAGTCTTATAGATCTACCAGTAAACACTGTGACACTAGACAAGTCTTATAGATCTACCAGTAAATACTGTGACACTAGACAAGTCTTATAGATCTACCAGTAAATACTGTGACACTAGACAAGTCTTATAGATCTACCAGTAAATACTGAGGCACTAGACAAGTCTTATAGATCTACCAGTAAACACTGTGACACTAGACAAGTCTGATAGATCTACCAGTAAATACTGTGACACTAGACAAGTCTTATAGATCCACCAGTAAATACTGAGGCACTAGACAAGTCTTATAGATCTACCAGTAAACACTGTGACCCTAGACAAGTCTTATAGATCTACCAGTAAATACTGGTACACTAGACAAGTGTTATAGATCGATCAGTTAATACTGTGATGCTAGACAAGTCTTATAGATCTACCAGTAAATACTGGTACACTAGACAAGTGTTATAGATCTATCAGTTAATACTGTGACACTAGACAAGTCTTATAGATCTACCAGTAAATACTGGTACACTAGACAAGTGTTATAGATCTATCAGTTAATACTGTGATGCTAGACAAGTCTTATAGATCTACCAGTAAATACTGTGACACTAGACAAGTGTTATAGATCTACCAGTAAATACTGTGACACTAGACAAGTCTTATAGATCTACCAGTAAATACTGTGATGCTAGACAAGTGTTATAGATCTACCAGTTAATACTGTGACACTAGACAAGTCTTATAGATCTATCAGTAAATACTGTGTCACTAGACAAGTCGTATAGATCTACCAGTAAATACTGTGATGCTAGACAAGTCTTATAGAAGATCAAGTCAACACTGTGGCAAAGACACTTTTTCCTCATTACATTTAAATTTGATCTTAATGTTTGCTGAATGGCGCCATTGTGGTCATATTAAACAACTACATACACCGATACCCACAGCACAGATAAGTTTTAATTTTTAGATAATTTTGTGTATTCTCAGATTAAATGTCCCTCTTCTCCGATTAAAGTCAATTAAATTAAATCAATGCAAACAATCCCTTTTATATTGTCAAAAATTGAATTTCAAAAATCAAAACAGGCCCAATTTGGCTTGAGTTGAATGCAAACATAAGTACATGTTTATCACTCAAGAGCCAACACCATTTACCCTAGCTGGTACACAGTCAAATCATTATTGTAACCAATATTATTTTCCAAACAAGGAAGGGACCAGACAGAATATCATATATTGAAACATGTTCTAGTTTACACAAAATATTTACCATTCAACACTAAAATTTCTGACAACCTCTTTGTTGTCCCCCAGACCCTGGTTAATGGACGCTGGAGAGAGGATGTCGGAGGAGAGGCTGTATATACCTACTACAGTGCCACGTTCTCACTGTGAGAGACCTGGAGCTGCAGCCGGAGAATTAAATAAAGAATGACTCAAAAGCCTTACTCAGACAAGCAGCCGCAGGGTCTGACTGTCAGTGAGTCGCTGGGTTTGTTTGTCAGTCAGCTGGCAATCCTATGTAACTATGCCAGCATCTTGAGGCCTACAGCTAGCAGAGAACCTCCTCTCTCTCCCATACCAGTCTCGCCAGCTAACCAGACAGTCTGATACCACTCACCACTGCTGGTGTAAAGTCAGTCGTATTATGACTCATGATAATTATTCCATAATTCAAGAGGGGGAAAATAGAATGGTTTTCTTTCTGGTCTCCCTAGAGAGATGAGGTGCATTCAGCATGCCATTCACAGGACACACAAAGCGGCAGCGACTAACTGACTAATGTCTGGGAAAAATCACATTTTTATTTTTAAAGCTGACAGGCTCATTGGTTGTGCAATTATTAATCTGTTCCTGCTCAGTCTTGCTTGTACATGTCGCTGATTCTACCAGTCACAACCAGGACATTTAAACCAACCTCAACAGACAACATCAAGCACCATTATACAGGTAAAGGAACAGGTCAAGTGAAAACAATCCGTTCTGATCGTTATCTCTAAAATTATCACCAAGCCTGCAGAAACCAATGTCAGAAAATCTCCCCTTTGTGTTTGAGCGCCTGGTAACCCGATACACCTTGCCTCTGGGTTCCTGATAGGACAATGGCAGACATCGGCCAGAGTCCCATGGTTCACTGACTCGCGTCCTGGACAGCGCTCCCTGATCCTCCTAATCAACAGAGCTGAGTCCTTATCCTTTGTCTGTGACACGTTCTTCTCACAACACCAGTTCTTACACATGATCCACAACTTTTAAAATATCACCACAACATTGAGACTGGCTGCTGGTCTCAATAAAGATATTGAGAGACATGTCATTTTTTTTCTTTTATCAGAGGAACTGATGGAAGCCATTTTGTTTATTTCGGTTCTCAATTGGTATTAGCTTGTAAAATTATGTGGACATACATATACATGTATATATGTGAACATACATATTAATTATTGAGTACAATAACAGCTCTCTATCACTATCTGTATTTAACAATCCAAAGATACTGCTACAGTCTCATTGTAATTGTAACTGAACCTAATATATATAAGAATCCTTTTTTTGATGATTGTAGAAAACACTAATATCAAAGTTCAAACACAAATGTAGTAAGCGCATTATGTTTTCTATGACTTATATAATTAGTTATAGTATATATTTACAGGGTTGTACTTCTATAAGTTTGGTTTTGAGAGAGTAAAACTTGAAAGAGTGTACAATTACATATATTTAAATAATTACAGAACCAGTCTACAAATAGATTTTACAGAAACGGTTCTAGCCCCAAATATATTTTTTTATAGTTAATATTGTAAATTTTCATTAACCCCAAGGCCAAAGGCTTTTGAAATTGTACATCAGCATTTTCCTAATTATTCTAATTCTTGTTTAGAAATAAAGGGTTCATGTACATACTTCCAGCCTTCTTTAATACTGCAGGCTAACAACAAGGGTCAGATTCTGTTGCACCTTGAGAATAGGGATACCCAGTCATAAATCTACCTGGAGAATAGGGATACCCAGTCATAAATCTACCTGGAGAATAAATAAGGATTTCCAGTCATTTATCTAACTGGAGAATAGGGATCCCCAGTCGTTAAATCTACCTGGAGAATAGGGATACCCAGTCATAAATCTACCTGGAGAATAAATAAGGATATCCAGTCATTTATCTAACTGGAGAATAGGGATACCCAGTCGTTAAATCTACCTGGAGAATAGGGATACCCAGTCATTTATCTACCTGGAGAATAGGGATACCCAGTCATAAATCTACCTGGAGAATAGGGATACCCAGTCGATAAATCTACCTGGAGAATAGGGATACCCAGTCGTTAAATCTACCTGGAGAATAGGGATACCCAGTCGTTAAATCTACCTGGAGAATAGGGATACCCAGTCGTTAAATCTACCTGGAGAATAGGGATACCCAGTCGTTAAATCTACCTGGAGAATAGGGATACCCAGTCGTTAAATCTACCTGGAGAATAGGGATACCCAGTCGTTAAATCTACCTGGAGAATAGGGATACCCAGTCATAAAACTACCTGGAGAATAGGGATACCCAGTCGTTAAATCTACCTGGAGAATAGGGATACCCAGTCGTTAAATCTACCTGGAGAATAGGGATACCCAGTCGTTAAATCTACCTGGAGAATAGGGATACCCAGTCGTTAAATCTACCTGGAGAATAGGGATACCCAGTCGTTAAATCTACCTGGAGAATAGGGATACCCAGTCGTTAAATCTACCTGGAGAATAGGGATACCCAGTCGTTAAATCTACCTGGAGAATAGGGATACCCAGTCGTTAAATCTACCTGGAGAATAGGGATACCCAGTCGTTAAATCTACCTGGAGAATAGGGATACCCAGTCATTTATCTACCAGTAGTAGCGGTCATGGTTCAGCTGAATGTATCAAAACAATTGTATTAAAAACAAAGTTTAGCACTTAAATCAGCACTACAATGATTTGGTAGTGTGATTTATTGCTGTGCCGTCTGACCTTAGAACTAGCATAATTAGAAAACACCACTGTAACCCTTTCACCACTGTATAATCGACTCATCCAAATCAATGCATGGAAGAGATTACTGAAGTTACATAGGGATAAGTTTATACAGGTATTTGGTCTAAGGCCACCAAGAACACATGGAAAGCAGCACTTAAAGTGATGGGCAGTCAGTTTAAAATCATATTCGGTTGATAATTTTTAAACAACTGAATAGTGAATACCCAAATAAATTGAAAACACTAAGTTGTTACTATAAACTATACCATATACATCAGGTTTTATTTGTTTATTATGAATGGATTTCAAGCACCTGTTAATCAGTTTTGTCAATCATATCATAAAAATCATTGAAATAAATGAAATTCAATGCATTATATGATTCGACACTGGTTTTCATAATAAATCAATCATATCGCTTATGGAATTTGTAATCGATAAACAAAATTGAAAAGGGCAAACCGAATTATTTCTAATAATTTTAATTGATCATCAGCCCAATACCATTAATTGGACATAAAATTATTTCAACTGCAAGCTAAACTAAGCTGAAGAATACAGAATTTCTAAAAAACACAACTGTCAACAAGTGCTGTGTAAACCGTGTATGAACTGGTTTAATGTGTGACCCTATACATATATAACAGCACCATGTTTAGACAGACACTGAATCAGTCCCAGGGGTGTTAGACAGACAGTGAAACAGTCCCGGGGGTGATAGACAGACAGTGAATCAGTCCCGAGGGTGATAGACAGACAGTGAATCAGTCCCGGGGGTGATAGACAGACAGTGAAACAGTCCCGGGGGTGATAGACAGACAGTGAAACAGTCCCGGGGGTGTTACACAGGCACTGAATCAGTCTCGGGGGTGATAGACAGACAGTGAAACAGTCCCGGGGGTGATAGACAGACAGTGTAACAGTCCCTGGGGTGTTAGACAGACACTGAATCAGTCCCGGGGGTGTTAGACAGACACTGAATCAGTCCCGGGGGGATAGACAGACACTGAATCAGTCCCGGGGGTGATAGACACAGTGAATCAGTCCCGGGGGGATAGACAGACAGTGAATCAGTCCCGGGGAAGATAGACAGATACAACTCCCTATTGCATTTCATTTCATAATAACATTCTTACTCTGTCCATTTTTCAAAGCACAAATTAGATCAAGTCCATTTATACCTACACTACAGACAGCTAAATCAAATCATTTCCAGAATTAGAGAGGCCGATAGCTACCAAATCAAAGCCTTCAGTTCAAGGCATCACACACCAGACAGACAGTGGAGAAGTCGACCAAGCAAAAAACGCCACAAAGGGGACGTGAACGATACACAATATATATCTCCAGTGAAAGGGAATTTTATACAGTACCTTTCTGTCAAATACAGTGTATTCTGGGGAAATACTGATCAGTGCATAATTTGTGAAGTTTCATCAGACTTCAAACTCGTGAAAATTAAAATATTGAATTAGTACTGAAGTTCCTAACACACATACTGTACTATTTACAACACCTTTAGACACTTTATAGCTACACCAGATAATCTAGATATAGTTTACATAGACAATCCACAGACTACACTAGACAAAGTTTACATACACAACCAATGGACGTGTATTTATAAACAATACAGTAATTAAATACACAACAATAACTACAATGTACACATACGAATAATTCAAGGACAACCACTTAAGACAATAAATAAGCTAATGACCTCAGATGCCCCTAGCCTGCTCTAGCCTGTAGATATTGTGGAGAGTCTGAGTGACCTTTGACCAGAAGGAGTACATCACTGTACATATATCACAGTAACTATTAAGCTATCAGATAGCAATACCTGACTTAATGAGCAGACCTGTACTATACATACAGGTAAACAGATACCAGACAGGTAGACAGCCCGAGTCAAAAGATGACCGCTCAGTCAATACACCGACCTTGGAGGTAAACAAGCTCCTAGATCGTTGGTACTTGATCCAGTATTGACAATGCTCCCAGTCCTATTACCGATAGTTATGTCTATCAATGTTTTTAGCTCTGTATTTTTGGAGTAAAGCCCCACACCTATAATAGTATTTACAGGTACTTAATTACAATATTGACATCATTCACAGATCTTCCTGATTACCAGTGTGCCAATAATATTTACAACTAAATACTGAAGGCCACATTTACTGAAAACATAGTGAACTGTACGATTAAAGATCACATGTACAGGAATTTGACAATAAAGACCCCATGCACACTTCCATAAATTGGGCCATCACTTGTTTTATTATTGTTGAAAAACAACTCAAGTTAATTATTTAATAAATATGTATGTATGATCCCTCCTTTAAAGATACACCAGGTGTACAACATCAGATTAGGCCACCAGTATGCTTTTGCATGTATACGTATGGTAATTCTTTGTACTATATATATATATATGTATGATCACATTTATAAAGTACCTATGGTCATATTTATATAAATATTATGTATGCTTACTTGCCAACCTTTCCATGGGGGAAATTCCACATGCTCAAAATTACAACATAAAATGTGCATGTACATAGCCCCCAAGAGACAAAGTGACCTTTTAAACAGACAAATTTTGAGCTATTCTTTCAGAGGAAATCTTTATATCTTGGTCTATTTTAACAGTTTAGCAAATTCCCTGGATGAAAACACCAAAATTCTGAGTCTCCCTTCTAACAAGGGGAGATTTGGCAAGTATGTGTATGGTGGAACGTTACATTGGCGATGTCTGGGACATCCTACTACCCCAAAGTACAGAGCCTGATATTGGACAGACCCATCATCAACCCTCAATCACCGATCTGCAGTCTGACCTACAACACCACACCAATCCAATGATTTTCCTCCTACAGACATTGCTGACGATAACATATATATATCATTGACAAACAGACTGTGTTAGACACACAAAAATGTGTGTAAAAATGTTACATACAGTATATTAAGCTAACAAAAATAGATGTACACCGATTATTTATAGTCTGTATATATATAGTTCCTCGAAGACTATACAATGTATATTCCAATATATATATATATATACCATTAACCAGAAGCAAAGCTGACATCAGCCCACAGCTATGTATTTAAGACACTGGTATCACTGTTCCCCAGCTAACAGCTTACCCTAAATGAATATTTATCTAGCCGATCAGTATGTAAAATCTATCAATATAATAACAATTTAAACTTTTAAACTATCACTTACATTTGTCTAAAAGCATTCATTTGATAGTAAATCATTCATAGAAATGAACCAGAATTGTGATCACATTGATCAATAATATTTCATTTTAATATATATATCTGAAACACGAAGCTTTATATGAAAGTACATATTAATCTTGTTCAATTTTGACACCTATTTAATAATTAAAGCTGGGCTTAATTTAGCATAATAATCTTGTTTACACCAAAACTACAGCACAGTAAATTAATCCTTAAATTTTAACTTTAATGAGCAAAACCAACAGTAAGAAGTACTGGTAACAATCCTAATTAGGTATCATACATTAATTATCTTATCGTTTATCAGTAACAAATTGATAATTGAAGTAATTCTTACAACAGAGGACCTTACTACTCGACCGGATCCTGTAACGACACTCTAAAACTAGTAGTACAGTCAGCTACGACATTACACCTAGTTATGTATGAACAAGCTATGCAGGCTATTGCTTGTAATCTCTAACCCAGATAGATTCTGAGGCAGGTATCATTGCCCTACTGCGGCTGCAGACATGTATTTGAATGATAGAAGGATTGATATGAGCAGGACTGGCACTTGATCACAGCCCAGTCCTTGGATTCATTCACTGTAACACTTGAGCTGGTACATAGCTACATCATATATAACTTCACGCTCGTCTGTCATACATCCTCTAGCTCTGTCAACTGTCATAATTCCTCATGCTTACTAGGTATATATACACAGACCAAGACTACTTGGAATTATAAACTCACATGTTTTCATGGAGACAGCAATTAAAATCTTGAGACTTCTTGAACTGACTGAGAATGTAGATCACTCACATCAGTAAGTAATAACATGAATCAACTGTCGAATGATACTACAGGTTTCCAGGCCTATATTTAGTGTATTTCCCGATAGATAAGCTGTAAATATAAATACAGGTAATACACAGGTACATGAAGTGGGTTCAGTATAGTACAGCCAGGTAACACACCTAACAGTTCCAATTATGAACACTACAAAACAGTCAATGAATCACCAACACAATAGTTCTTCCTGATAGGAGGCGTACCAATCCTAATATTTAGATGGTCTCCTCAGTACTCATCACAACAAAGGGACAGGTATAGTAGGGTGTTCCTATCTAATGATCACAACAAGGGGACAGGTATAGGGTGTTCCTATCCTTATATTTAGATGGTTCACTTGAGAATTTATCACAACAAGGGGAAAAGTAGGAAGTTTCCTTATTTTTTGACAGTTGCCTTTTATGTATTGATCACAATGGGGCAAGGTAGCTATAGGGACAGTTGGTAACAAGTACTCATCCTTATATTACGATGATTCCTTGAAGTATTCATCACAAGGGGACTGCAGGTAGGCCTAGGCCTAGGGTGTACAGTGAACTAGCTAGTATTTAGATATGGTCCCCCTGATCAGGTACTGATCATACAACAAGGCAACAAATGTGGTATATCCTTATATATACAGGTAGGGTGTTCCTATCCTTATATCAAGACGGACCACTCATGTACTGATCACAACTGGGGTACAGATAAGGCCTACATGTGTTTAATTGTCTTATTTTAGACAGTCTGCTCATCACAACAGGGAGCCAGGATGTATCTTTTTATATTTAGATGGTACACTTATGTACTCATTAAGAGGACATGTAGGGTCATGGATATATACAAGCCCTTTCTATGGCCGATTATGGACCAATTCCCCTCTCTAATTTTGACATTATTTTCCCTTATTTTAGTTTAAAATTCCCCACATGTAACTAAAATACTACCACATGGATATCTGTCATGGTTCTATTGTGTTTTTATTTTTCATCAGTGCAACGACCAAGTGATTTATTTCATTTTTCCTGTACATGTGTTCATGTTGTCACTGTCAATATTTGTTTTCAACACTGTTTCTGGCTGGCCTTGTTTACAGTATATAATCTAAAGCGTCTATAATGAACAGGGAGAACCAAACAATTAAAGATGTCATCCATGCCCATCCCCCCTCCATACTTTTCCCTATTTCTAAAAAACGGTACTAACTTTCTATTCCTGCATTAATCCCTGAAGGTGAACGGTGGTGGTGGTGGTGGGAGTATTAATAATAATAATAATATATTATATATTAAAACAGTCCACTAGTGTAACTCTTTTTTTCTGTACGCCTATATGCAATGTGCATTTGGTAATAAATAGAATTGTGTGTACCTCTGGAACCCTCACAACAATTAGACCCATGTATGCTGTGCAACATATTAGGGGGTGAAGGGGTCATATTGTTTGAACACTTACATAATTCATTACCACCAATTCAGAAAATGAAGCAGAACATTTTTACTACCATCACCATACCCCGACATCATAGAAATGTATGATTCAGGTCTAAGTATTTGACAAGGATAACTTTTTAATGTAAAATAGTTGATAGGAACGCTTCATCATCTCACTCCATAAGAATATGTGTCTCATAAATTGTTAACACAAATTGTAAAGAGTTCATACAAGACTCATAAAAAAAATTAACTTCTATTTAAAACAAACTTCACAACCACTTTCTCTGCAACCTGGCATTCAAACTTATCCGAGGCAGATACAATTCTTTAGTCTTTGTCATTTCTGCAGTGTCAACAGACTACATAAATCTTGGTAATAATTGATTTAATTAATTTTAGGGCGTTTCCCGGGTGTTTCATAGTGCACTTCTTTGGGGAAATTTGTGTTCATCACATGTACATACACTTTCAAATATACATCTATGAAAGAAATGATGACATTAAGCTAGGACTCTAAAACCATGTATTTACTATAAAACTAGGTTAAATTTACATGTACCATACAATGTTTATAAAATCAGAAGTGGGTGGAGTTCTGGGCAAAACCCTCAGCATACAACCTACAGCACTTACTTAGTAGACTCACCAGCCGTTAAACTACTTACAGAGTAGATCTACAACTAGGTCACATACCGTAGATGTCCTACATTCTAATGTAAATGCACCAATAAATCAGCGAGGATAGTCAGATAGGACTGTTCATGATCATAGCCCAGATATCTCTTCCATTTTTGAAGAGTAAAGGACAATGGGCATGGGTAAATGAAAAGTGGGACACCTTAAATATACTAAGACATTGTTCTGAAACACAACATATGATTACCTCATATTTTCCCCATTGTAATCACACTGCCAAATTGAATTCACCACCAATAAAGTGGTATTATTATTGGATATTGCATTGGTCAGAGTATCAGCATAGCTTTATTTGTTCTCGCTCTTGTACGACAAAAGTTGTCTGCATAACAAAACCGACTAGATGACTTCCGGAAATAAAAAGTCTGAAGATTATTTACAATGAGTATCAGAGTTATAATTCAATTTCTTTGCTAAGACCCATGCCTGGGGGCACCTTTATTGGAGCTGGAGCCATTATTACATCAAATAAGGTAAATATAGACACAAGATGTAGTCAACAAACTATACATGGAGGAGTGAGGTATCAACTCCAGCCAGTAACAGTAAGATACTAGCATGTATAAAAAAACAGAGGCATTGTCTTAAAACACCAAATCATTAGACCTCACACAGGAAGTACTGTTTATATCACCAGATCATAATCTCGTACAGGACCATTTATTTCCTGTAGTTGATCATGACTTCTGCATTATCCTATAGAAGGCAGGTCTGTATTGATTTTTAGTTTATCAAGCCTAGTATTGTCATGTAGTTTATCATCAGGTCTGTATTGATTTTTAGTTTGTTATCAAGTCTATATTTTTTTTTAAGTTTGTCCGACAACATGATCAGATCTGTTGTCTTGTAGCTGGTCATCAAGCCTGTATTAATTTTTAGTTTGTCATCAAATCATTAAGTCTGTTCTGTCATGTAATTCCTTGTGATTACAGTTTCATGCCAATCCTTTATTCTGTCCTCAAATTCCTTTAAGGTACTCATAAAATTCTTGAAGTAACGTAATATACATGATGAAAACCAGTTGTAACGAGACAATGAAAAATGACTCATAAATAGAAAAGAAATCTATATTGATAACAAAGATCTATGACTTCGTAACAATTAGCTCAACTATTTTATGAATATTGAAAACATCAAACATGTAATTTTAAGCATTTATCTTACCTGTGTGTCCGACAGATACATTCCCTGTATAGATCATACCACCACTAACTACAGCCCTGCAGTACCCACTGGGTACAAATAATCTTAACATTTCAATGAGACTGATCATGATGATTCGACAGTGAATGAGTCACAACCTCATTTTCTATGTTTGAAGAAATCAATCAACGATGAGGACCTCCCTACATCCCCCATCCCCCCTACAGTTTTATTGATCTCTATACAGCTGGTCCAACACAATGAATCACACTATCATAACTAAAGATGACTTCATTCATACACTCAAACACAGACATTACAGCTATTTTTTCTCTAGTCAAAGTGCCACTACAGGTACTGCATCTTCCATTCAACCATTTACATTTTAAATCTCTAAAAATAGATATACAATTAAATCCTATTCAATAAACACATTGTATTGTATGTTTACAGACATACCCACGGAATCTCAATAAAAACATGGAAGCTGTGTTTACTTCTCCGTTTAACAACAAGTAATATGACTGCTGCCAGCGATTGTCACCCCATTTATATAACCATGGTTACATACAGTATGAGTTTGACTGTTGTTGGCTATGACACGACATCTAGCACCGACCATTAAATGAGTGTTCCTAAAGATTTACAGTAGATTTTGATTAACCTACTTAATCTCTTGGGCACGTACTCCAAGTCAATGGTTTATTGTAAGTTAACATCCTATAATTAACCTCTGTTGCTTCATCCTGCCATTATACAACTTGGGTTAATGACATTATCCTTGATATATTTCTATTTCATCCACGACAAACTTGTTTATCTAGGGTAACAATGTTGTACAAAGTTAAACATAAGAGTTCTTAATAGCAACACCAAGTCGACAGATGACAATGGATTATCAGCATTTTAAAACAATTTGAATAAAAATGCTAGCTCATCTGTAAGTCAAAACTTGTTATACTTTCATTAGTACAATGAGTTAATCAGCATATTTACATATATGTACTGCAACTACACAAATATATTTCTGCTGACTCACGTTTCATATTTCACATCAGCATGCTGGACACCAAAACACAGTATAATAAACTTACGATAATGAAATCAAACTAAAAGCCATTACAAAGCTTTAAACCAACTTCATCTTATTTACACATTATACATTTAGCATGTGTAACACTAGACTTGCCCAAGTCATTTCATCACATTCCTGACATCAACCAAAGTGTCCAAGGACAAACAAAACGATACTAACGTTGCTTCAGAACATGCAACAGAAAAATATAATATCATCCCCTGTCAGTTCAAATGAAACATATAACTGGGATATTGAACCATTACATTGTCCGATCAAAAATTGAGCCGTATTCTGGTACTTGGGTAATCGTGACCTAGATAGAACCATGACCAATATACCAACCTTCTATCTATAGTTACTGTCTTGGAGTCGAAACTTTGGAACGCAAACTTGTCAGGGGTCAAAACTATATTAACTAATTGTGAATGACCAAAATTGTCACTGTGTTTATCCAGAGAAGCAAAAACATATATGAAGAAATTTGCATGTTATAAGTATTAAATGAGTATATTCTAAAAGGAACATGTATTTTGTTGGTATATCGTTATGTATTAGTTTCAAATGCTCCTTAATTTGTGGCTACATGTTAAGTTTTATAATATCAGTACAATGATGAAGATATTATCGGTATTGAACACAACGGAATGTGTTCGGAACTATTGACAGAGATGAGAGGTATAACGTGTAAATTAACTGACTGGAATCTCATTAGATGTTATTTATGGGACAAAAGTACATGTCAACTTTATATATGTATGGTTGTTGTTTACTTTGCTAACCTCTCAAAATATGGAGACTACTTTATCATGAATATATATGTAGCATGTTGAACATTTATATTACTGTCTAAGAAACTTAATTGGTCCTGAACTAATCATCACTCTTATAATTTTCAGGATTCCAAAATAGTAAATAATATATAATATATATATTGTAATGTGGATGTCAAAACTTTCAACAAAATATGGTTTGAAATTTATATATCCCAAGAGAAACCTTTTAATGTTTGTAAAGGAATTATGAATATTAATAAATACTGTCTCCCGTCAGTCAGTCCCAGACTTATGATCATTCAGGCAAGTTTAATTTATAATCAATGAAGGTCGTCGTCTGTGACCTTCATCAGATGGCTAATTTGTGTTTATTATTAGAATCTACATGTATGAAATGAAGATTCACATCATTTGAACTGACTGGAATCTCATGAGATGTTATTTATGGGACAAAAAATATATATAGAGAGATTCACGTCATTTGAACTATAATTCGTCGGAAAATGTTTTTGTTTCTTTCTCCAACTTGATCAGATCTGAGGTTCATCAATATCCTGTGTGTTGGTTAAACATTAACAAAGGTACAATATCTTTAGGCCAAATATCTCTACCTGATCAAAACCAACAAAACTCCTAAAAGGGTGGAGTCCCTACGACAAACAGGATTCCTTCTACATTGTTAATGTTTACGGGGGTGAAATATATAAATTAACACACAAGTCAAATAAGTCTGCAGACTCGGTCACTAAACAAAAACAATGACAGTTTATCTGTTTATCTGATAGCTGTTCCTTTAACACCCCATGTAAGTGCTCTTGAATTATGAACTTGCAGCAAAGATCAGTAAACAACCTCCATAGCATAGCTAAGAATTCAGTTAAGCCTTCCAAACTGTTCTTAGTTCACCTGTTTCTTTTTTCCTTAATACTGTATAATATGATACCAATATCATTATGACTTGAACAGGAGTTCTGTTTAGGAGTACCACCTCACATACAGATTCTGAAATATTTCTCAAAGTTTGAAATAAATAAAGTGTTATTTTTATTATTTTTATAAAAAATATCAGAACTTTTCACTTCAAACCTGACCTATATCATTATAGTAAATAATATACAATTTTGTTTTCACTAGTTCAGACATGAAATCTTCTAACCTCGGGCATAAGAACTGTACATCCTTGGG
The DNA here is from genome assembly GCF_002113885.1 of Mizuhopecten yessoensis. Taxonomy (NCBI): domain Eukaryota; kingdom Metazoa; phylum Mollusca; class Bivalvia; order Pectinida; family Pectinidae; genus Mizuhopecten; species Mizuhopecten yessoensis. Next base: position 153,374 of record NW_018480017.1, on the reverse strand, counting down.
CCAGGTTATATTATATAACAGTGTATTAAGTCATTGTTCATTCAAGATGTACATAAATATAAATTGCATTTAATGTAAGTTACCAACTACATTACTTACTGGCTTTTCTCAAGATTTGAAAAGGTATGCATGTGTGTGGGGTATATTTTTTACATTCACCAGTTTTTAAACAATAAAACTTGTTCTTTAGGATCCCAATATTCTGATATTTTATTTGCTACATATTTCTGTTGGTTATGGTATTGAAGTTTTATACTAAAATCTGAGTGACTACAGCAATACACTTTTCAAATTCATCCAAGACAAAGAACATGAATAAACTTCAACAACCTGTAAACATTCCATCAAACTGTCATCATTGTCACTAGTCCGTTGTTTAATTTGAACATATGTTGATATAGGTACATGTACATTATTAGTATATCTTGGCCTGTCAATGACTTACTCTGTTACAAAAATAAGTGTTATGAAAACAAAAAAGAGAAGCTGACAAAGAAAATTACAAATTCCTACATTACATATGACAAAGTAGGATAGAACATACACCCCAAGACGATTTAGACTGATTTGAGTTCATCAACCTATAAAACAAAGTTCAGTCCCCTCTACAGATAGCAAACAAAGTGATCCTTTGTGTAACATGATCTCTATTTCTGGAAGTGGAAGACTACAAACATCTTACCTCTCATACCAACTGGCAATAATGAATTTCACAACTCAACTCTTACAGTGCAGCCATACTATAGAGTTGGTAACCTGTTAATCAGTCCACCTACATATTTATTTACACACATTTTTTATATGACCGCCCCGACGGGCGTATCGTCTTCTGACTCATCATTTATGTATCAGCTGAAGGGGTTGCTATTTAGATTCTGGACACATTCCTTAAAAATTTACAAATAAAATTGGATCATTGAGTAATCTTTGACTTATTGTTTTGACAACCGTCGATAACTACGATGTAGTAACGTTTCCTGAACAATAATTTACATCTATATATAAATCAGTTGCGATATAAACAACTGTGACACAGAAATGAACAAGGCACCCAGTTTCAACCAATCAGATTCCCCGAGAGAGATGAACTATGCTCGGTCATGTCTGAAACTTGACAATTTTCAAAACAATGTCATCCCGTATAAACAAAGAAAATCACTGAGAAAAATACAGTAATTGAGAGAAAAACACCAAAAGATACTCTCGTATATATTACATTACTCTCCAGTCCCGATCGAAGGCTGTTCACAAAAAAATCTTTATGTATCATTGTTTCACTTCCCAACAAAACAAAATCGCCATGTTTTGACACACAATGGACCCGGCAAAATTTTGGCGTGGTAAGAAGAATCGGGGGGATCGACATCTCTAACACATGGTACTTTAAACAAGGATCATACGATCTTTAAATCGGTAGAGTATTTTCACACATATACTTACTTGGTGGATGAAAATAATGAATCGTTCTTCTGGGAAGACATGTGCGCCTTAGCGTCCCGCCATGACAAAAAAGATTTCTTGCCTCGATATGGACATGAATATATGATTGAATTAATTAGCTCGAAGCGCCACCTATCGATTCGGCGCGCACCTTGCAAACCAGCTGATTGGGTCTGAGCGTCCATCAGAGAGATTCCAGCGGGAACTTGAGATTTAAAATAAGAACTCAGTGCTACTGACTTGTTCTCACAAGCTGGACAGGAATGTAAGCGTAAACAACATGATTTAGTAGCCCTGTTCGCTTGTCTGGATTACTATAGAGAGATCGTTCGCCATGTTAAAAATAGATAAAACCGTCTCGCGGAATACAGTATAAAGTACTAGAAGACTGTACGGCTTACTAAGACGAGTCGAACATTTTAGAGAGTGTGTAGATTCATTGCTGTGCAAATATATTGAGTAAAAATGAAACTTCACAAACAATTAAAAGAAAAATCCACTGTCCACAACGAGATGCAGAAGTCTTTATCAAACCGCAATGTACATAAGTGTTTTTTAACAAAATCTTCACATATATATATGATTCGAAAATCTTGTTATAATTGTCCTCTGATAGTTTAACATTTAGCTTCCCATTCATTATACTTAAGGTAATGGGACTTCTGAGCTAAAGTTGCATTGTTACAAACACGACTCTGAATTAAAATTCTTGTATCATTTAACCTGTGTTGTGAAACTTTCCATCAATGCATCTTTTAATTATAACTGAACATTCAAGTGTTTTAATTGGATTTTAGAGACACGTCCGTAACGTATATTTAAGCATGCATTATGTGATTTTCTGACTTGAATATAATAAACATCTGTTGTAAGTGTCGAAATGGCATATCAGTGAGACGAAATTATAGTATATACATGACTTGGTTCGGGTGGTGGGGGAGGAGTGCAGTAAAAACTGTGGTTGATTTCTCATTTAACTTTCAGACATGGATTAATTCCTTAATTTAGGTGTGGGGTGGGGTTCATGAGGTCAAAGGTCGAAGTTTTCGTGGGGGTGGGGCGTCTGAGGATATGCTCTTGAGCACCCCAGAAGTAACACATCTTTTCTATGCGGGGTAAACATGTCAAAAATACGTAGACACTGTATTTTTCCTGGAAAAAAATAGTCAAGAAGCTCTCTTAAATTTTACAGGAATCTAAGGCCATTTTGATTCATTCATTTATCATATTCAATCATTTCAATACATATTATTTTCAAAGTCAGCGTACAAACAAATGACCTACGGAAACATAGCAAAATTAAAACAATTTCCAATGTAAACAAAAATGTGGTTCCTGTCTGTGATTTCGCAACATTAATTTGCGGCTATTATACAAACATGCAGTGTATCCCATCCTTTGTAATCATACATAATAATTCACGGTCATTGATGAATAGTGTATAAACAATATCAATAACAGGTGTAGTCCCAATAACAATAAAACACCTCTCGGATATTTCTATAGCGTCTTTTGTGATTTTTTTTATTAATCATATTGGAATTAGTGATAATTTCTCACAAACCGTGATACAATTATAGTGAGGGTTTCTTGAAGAAGTTGTAAATATATAAAGATTCGAAATTTAAACTGGTGATGTCTGGTATGTTCTAAACCTCTTAATGTGTATCAAACATCTTCTTCTTTTTTTTTTATCTGAAAATATATTATTTCTGTAAGTATGAGTGAGTACATGTACACTTAAATTAATCATATTTGAAAACTATATAGTTTGTCGTCGAAAGCTGTTTATTGCGTAGGTCTTCCTATAATTTGTGCGTTATTAAACTAACCTGTACAATATAACAATTGACACGTCCGTCCTTTTATTACTTTGACATTTCTGTACAATATAACCATTGATACGTTCGTCCGTTTATCACTTTGACATTTCTGTACAATATAACCATTGATACATTCGTCCGTTTATTACGTTAACATTTCTGTACAATATAACAATTGATACGTTCGTCCGTTTATTACTTTGACATTTCTGTACAATATAAC
>NW_018480017.1:102711-145428 GCF_002113885.1 Mizuhopecten yessoensis | reverse complement strand
ACAATATAACAATTGACACGTTCGTCCGTTTATGACGTTGACATTTCGGTACAATATAACAATTGATACATTCGTCCGTTTATTACGTTGACATTTCTGTACAGTATAACCATTGATACGTTCGTACGTTCATTACGTTAACATTTCTGTACAATATAACCATTAATTCGTTCGTCCGGTTTGTATATTCCAATTTGCATACAACCTACAGCACTTACTTAGTAGACTCAATGACGTTGACATTTCTGTACAATATAACAATTGATACATTCGTCCGTTTATTACGTTGACATTTCTGTACAGTATAACCATTGATACGTTCGTCCGTTTATTATGTTGACATGTCTATACAGTATAACCATTGATAAGTTCGTCCGTTTATGGCGTTAAAATTTCTGACAATATAACAATTGATACATCCGTCCGTTTATTATGTTGACATTTCTGTACAGTATAACCATTAATTCGTTCGTCCGTTTATGGCGTTAAAATTTCTGACAATATAACAATTGATACATCCGTCCGTTTATTACGTTGACTTTTTTGTACAATATAACCATTGATACATTTGTCCGGTTATGACGTTAACATTTCTGTACAATATAACAATTGATACGTTCGTCCGGTTATGACGTTAACATTTCTGTACAATATAACAATTGATACGTTTGTCCGGTTATGACGTTAACATTTCTGTACAATATAACCATTGATACATTCGTCCGGTTATGACGTTAACATTTCTGTACAATATAACCATTGATACATTCGTCCGGTTATGACGTTAACATTTCTGTACAATATAACAATTGATACGTTCGTCCGGTTATGACGTTAACATTTCTGTACAATATAACAATTGATACGTTCGTCCGGTTATGACGTTAACATTTCTGTACAATATAACCATTGATACATTCGTCCGGTTATGACGTTAACATTTCTGTACAATATAACAATTGATACGTTCGTCCGTTTATTACGTTGACATTTCTGTACAGTATAACCATTGATACGTTCGTCCGTTTATAACGTTGACATTTCTGTACAGTATAACCATTGATAAGTTCATCCGTTTTTTATGTTGGAACTCCTGTCCAAGATCACCAGTTTAACGTTCGTTCGTTTAACCATTGATACGTTCGTTGTTGATTACGTTGATAGTTTTGTACAATATAATTATTGATACGTTTGTTGTTAATTACTTTAAAAAATTCTAAACAGGAGAATCTTATATACGTATGTTCATTTGCCAATCCAAAGGATGGGCTGTAGTGTTTTATGATGGTGGTGATAGAGAGGGACCACAAGTTTTCTTGACGGAGGAAAAGCTGTAATCCCACATCCCCTACCTTTGCCATTTTTACCTCGTTAAACGGCGCTTTGTCGCGTTAGGCACTGTTGCCGCGACAAAAAAAATACTACTGAAACGATCCTTAATTGTTTTGCCGCCTTAAAGCGAAATAAGCACCATAATTGTCTCGGGCGAAAAATAACCCGAAAAAGAAACACGATAATTAGCAACCAAGAATGATGCTTTTTTATTTACTATCTAAACAGCGGCTTCTCGCGGCAACAAACAACAACTAGAAACAAAAATCCGGCTGCTTTTCTCGGCGACAAATCGGAAAAGGCGGAAAACAAAATTGTCTCCGTCCAGGACCATATATCTAAAGCTCGGACCAAGTGATAGAAGCTGTAAGTTAAATCTGTGACCTTGAGGATTACCAACACTGACCATTGTCTCCGGCTTAGCAATCCGATAGTAAGCGATTGCATTCGCCCCTCGTTTCTAGCCTGGTAGATCTATATGAAATCCCGATAACAGTTGCATAATCCCCGACAAAAACTTGTACTTGCAAGTTCCAATCCTCTTATCTCTAGATAACTATGTACATAAATCTTCATTATACCAGGTGACTTCGACCGAATATATTTTATCGTCGAAGTATGTGTTATTTTTATGCGAAATTATATCCCAGTTACCTAATATAATCAATATAATTACGGCATTTATCATTAGATTTACTTTATAAGTACACACCTGCTCTAGTCGATGGAATATTCTCTAAAGCTACAAATTGAACTTCTGTGATTGGTTTACTAGATACACACACTTTATATTCTGTAGTAGGCCTACTAGAAATATGAAATTACTAGTCTGTAGTAGGCCTACTAGAAATATGAAAGTACTTGTCTATGCTTAGGTCTATCAGAAGTACAAAACTACTGTGTAAGATCTAGTAGATTCTACTCAGTGTTAGGTCTACTAGAGGTACTAAAGATATATTCTGTTATAGACCTACTAGAGGTACAGAATTACTAGCCTGTGTAAGGTCTATTATAGAGGTACATAATTACTAGTCTTTATTAGGTCTACTATAGATGTACAGAATTCAAGTCTGTGTCGGGTCTAATATAGAGGTACGGAATTACTAGCCTGTGTAAGGTCCATTATAGAGGTACAGAATTACTAGTCTTTATTAGGTCTACTATAAATGTACAGAATTCAAGTCTGTGTCAGATTTATTATAGAGGTACAGAATTACTAGCCTGTGTCAGGGCTATTATAGAGGTACAGAATTACTAGCCTGTGTCAGGGCTATTATAGAGGTACAGAATTACTAGCCTGTGTTAGGTCTATTATAGAGGAACAGAATTACTAGCCTGTGTTAGGTCTACAATAGATGTACAGAATTCAAGTCTGTGTCAGGTCTATTATAGAGGTACAGAATTACTAACCCGTGTAAGGTCTATTATAGGTCTACTATAAATGTACAGAATTCAAGTCTGTGTCAGATCTATTATAGAGGTACAGAATTCCTAGCCTGTGTTAGGTCTATTATAAATGTACAGAATTACTAGTCTTTATTAGGTCTACTACAAATGTACAGAATTCAAGTCTGTGTCAGATTTATTATAGAGGTACAGAATTACTAGCCTGTGTCAGGGCTATTATAGAGGTACAGAATTACTAGCCTGTGTCAGGTCTATTATAGAGGTACAGAATTACTAGCCAGGCTGTGTTAGGTCTATTATAGAGGTACAGACTTACTAGCCTGTGTTAGGTCTACTATAGATGTACAGAATTCAAGTCTGTGTCAGGTCGATTATAGAGGTACAGAATTACTAGCCTGTGTTAGGTCTATTATAAATGTACAGAATTACTAGTCTTTATTAGGTCTACTATATATGTACAGAATTCAAGTCTGTGTCAGGTCGATTATAGAGGTACAGAATTACTAGCCTGTGTCAGGTCTATTATAGAGGTACAGAATTACTAGTCTGTGTAAGGTCTACTATAGATGTACAGAATTACTAGTCTGTGTCAGGTCTATTATATAGAGGTACAGAATTACTAGCCTGTGTTAGGTATACTATAGATGTACAGAATTACTAGTCTGTGTTATGTCTGTTTGGAGGTACAGAATTACTAGCCTGTGTTAGGTCTATTATAGAGGTACAGAATTACTAGTCTTTATTAGGTCTACTATAGATGTACAGCATTCAAGTCTGTGTTATGTCTGTTTGGAGGTACAGAATTACTAGCCTGTGTTAGGTCTATTATAGAGGTACAGAATTACTAGCCTGTGTAAGGTCTATTATAGAGGTACAGAATTACTAGCCTGTGTAAGGTCTATTATAGAGGTACAGAATTACTAGTCTGTGTTAGGTCTACTATAGATGTACAGAATTCAAGTCTGTGTCAGGTCTATTAAAGAGGTACAGAATTACTAGCCTGTGTTAGGTATACTATAGATGTACAGAATTACTAGTCGGTGTTATGTCTGTTTGGAGGTACAGAATTACTATCCTGTGTTAGGTCTATTATAGAGGTACAGAATTACTAGTCTGTGTTAGGCCTACTATAGATGTACAAAATTACAAGTCTGTGTTAGGTCTAATATAGAGGTACAGAATTATTAGCCTGTGTAAGGTCTATTATAGAGGTACAGAATTACTAGTCTGTGTTCGGTCTATTATAGATGTACAGAATTACTAGCCTGTGTAAGGTCTATTATAGAGGTACAGAATTACTAGCCTGTGTTAGGTCTACTATAGATGTACAGAATTACTAGCCTGTACATGTGTTAGGTCTATTATAGAGGTACAGAGTTACTAGTCTGTGTTAGGTCTATTATAGAGGTACAGAATTACTAGCCTTTATTAGGTCTACTATAGATGTACAGAATTACTAGTCTTTATTAGGTCTACTATAGATGTACAGAATTCAAGTCTGTGTCAGGTCTATTATAGAGGTACAGAATTACTAACCCGTGTAAGGTCTATTATAGATGTACAGAATTACTAGTCTTTATTAGGTCTACTATAGATGTACAGAATTCAAGTCTGTGTCAGGTCTATTATAGAGGTACAGAAGTACTAGCCTGTGTCAGGTCTATTATAAATGTACAGAATTACTAGTCTGTGTTAGGTCTACTATAGATGTACAGAATTCAAGTCTGTGTTAGGTCTATTATAGAGGTACAGAATTACTAACCTGTGTAAGGTCTATTATAGAGGTACAGAATTACTAGTCTGTGTTAGGTCTATTATAGAGGTACAGAAGTACTAGCCTGTGTAAGGTCTATTATAAATGTACAGAATTACTAGTCTGTGTTAGGTCTATTATAGAGGTACAGAATTACTAGTATGTGATAGGCCTGCTTAAAGAACAATACTACTGTGTAAGATATAGTAGATTCTACCCTGTGATAGGCCTACTAGAGGTACAGAATTACTACCCTGTGATAGGTCTACTAGAGGTACAGAATTTCTACCCTGTGATAGGTCTACTAGAGGTACAGAATTCCTACCCTGTGATAGGTCTACTAGAGGTACAGAATTTCTACCCTGTGATAGGTCTACTAGAGGTACAGAATTACTACCCTGTGATAGGTCTACTAGAGGTACAGACCTGTAACTACCCGAGGTATAACAGAGAAATTAGATCAAAAACTAAAATCATGCAGTATGGAAAATGTATTCCTTCAATTTTTTGCTGGCCATAAACTTGATTTATTTCGGTATAAATTCTATAACCGATCAATATCTGTAATATTGTCGTGTTGACACGTACTTATTCCAGATACGTATTACGGGTTTTGTTTTACACATATCTGTGAAAAATGCGACATGAATAACACATAAAACGGTGGCTATTATATACTGAGTGGGTCTGGCTGTGATCAGGTAATCCTCGGAAAACTGGTTATACAAAAACAACGTATGCATTGATTTTAATGGCATGGGGAAGTTTAAATTAGTGGTTTTTCAAGCTTTCTAAAAACATACACGTTCTATATTGATCAGTCTCTTGAGATTGTACAGATTCTTGTGTGATGTCCGGTGTGTCCTAAAGGTCACCTGTTGTTTAGTGGTATCAGTATAAACTATTCTATCTAGTTCCCGTCTCTTGACAATATGAAGCGACAAAATTCTTCTTTCATCCACCCGATACCCACATATTAACAATGAGAGTTATAGTCTGACCAGCTTGGTTATCTTACAAACCGGGGAGATAACTCCGGCCATGGTCTCTACACGGGTGGTGTATCTACAGTACCAACCTGGGCGTGATCTGCATTGTCCTGCCTGGGTAGATTGATTGATTGATTGATAGGTTTTACGTCCGCTTCACTACCGGATGTATCGGTTATCCAGCAGACGAAGTCTGGGTAGTATGTACACACCCAATGTATCCCTGTTAGAGACAATGGCCGGAGATTTTAACCATTCAGTGAGGAGGTAGCCAGTACACACCCAGGTTGGGACAGTAGATATACAAACACACCCAGGTAGGACAATGGCTTGAGTTATTTGACCACTCTGTGGGGAGGTAGCCAGTACACTCCCAGGTTGGGACAGCAGATAAACTACCTAGGTAGGACAATGGCCGGAGTTATTTGACCACTCTGTAGGGAGGTAGCCAGTTTACACACAGGCAGAAACACTATCCAGGTAGAGACATTGGCCGGAGTTATTTGACCATTCAATAGAGTGGTAACCAGCCAGTACACACCTAGTTAGGGACAGTAGATATATACATGTACTACCCAGGCAGGAAAATGGCCAGAGTTATTTGACCACCCTGCGGGAGTAGATACCATTGAGTGGGGTGTTAGCCATGGCCAGTACACACCCAGGTAGAGACAGTGGTCGCTGCAGTTATCTGACCAATTCGTAGGGGTGTCAGGTCGTTTCGGTAACAAGACGAAAGTCGTTCCTGGACTTTCTTCGGGTCGTTATCTATCCACTATACTACTGACCAGTCAGCCGGGTTGTATAGGTAATATACGCACCTGTATGGACTCGCTTATCGCGTGCGTTTATTTTTGTTTCAATATATACAGGTATATGTAACATAAGACTGGTAGAAATCATTATTAGAGACGATAGTTGTTTTTTAATCTACATGTACTTCGTCGTTATAAATAGTCACATTACCATCCTAAATACACGAAGCATCGGTTCACAAGACGTTAGCGAGATCTTAAACACGATCTATATTGAACACCGAAATATAACAACTAGAAGAATCTGACATTGTATACCGTATAATAATAAAATGTCTTTCCGACCTTTAGAGACCACATATATTAGCTTGATTTTCATTTTTAATTTACTGTATTTAAAATTTTATTTTAGATTTTACAGTATTTTCCCTTATTTTATAGACCTTTGCCGCTGTTATAAGTTGAGTAGAGTTAACTCCCCTGTAACTAGCGTTTATGCAACCATAAATCGAGGGGAGACGGAGAGTCTGGTCTTATGTAAAAACAGAGACATATAAAGCCATGTGTATAGTATATACGTCTCTGGTACATGTGAGGTTTTAGTAACATCAAGTTTAGGTACATGTGAGGTTTTAGTAACATCAACTTTAGGTACATGTGATTTTTTTTATTAACATCAAGTTTAGTTACATGTAAGGTTTAGGTAACATCAGGTTTAGGTACCTGTGAGGTTTTAGTAACATCAACTAGATACATGTGAAATTTTTGTAACATTACGTTTAGGTACCTGTTGGATTTTAGCAACATCGGGTTTAGGTACCTATGCGGTTGAAGTACCATCAAGTTTAGGCATCTGGGAGGTTTTGATGACATCAATTTTAGGTACACGTTGTAATTTAGTAACATCATATTTAGGTACTTTTTAGTGATATTAGATTTAGGTACACATTGGATTTTAGTAACATCGGGTTTAGGTACCTGTTGGATTTTAACATCATCAAGTTGACTTGCACTACGCTCAGAATGTCATAACCTGTAGACAACATAGACGCCACTTCGCTTTAATAACCCGAGGATAACAAAAATACCTCCTATCCACAGTCCCCTGTGAGACACCATGCTAGCTTTAGGAACTTAATAGATGCCGTTCTGACGATTTCCTGGCATTACAGGATGAGAGAAATGTCAGACAGCGTTGTGGACTCTGACGTGGACTCACCATATTGAGAATGTTCGTGTGCGATGTATCACAACAGACAATGATATACAAGTCTAAAGCGTTTTAATGATTTAAATCAAAACACATTTTTTTACGAAACTCATTTGGAGTATTATCAAAATTAGCACTTTAGTCCTCACTGGTATCATACTGATTCAGTAAAGGTGGCAAGGTAATAATCACTGGATACTAATACAATAGGTTCTAGGGATGTCACAGTAAATCTGAGGTGAATAACGACATATTGCAATATCACAGGGAAAATGGGATCAATTCAAAATGGTAATGCTGTCAAACTGTCATCATCATATAGAGCTGACTTCAGATTTTCGTTAAACAGATAATCGGTTATGAAAGTTCAACTGAATCCAACAACTAGTATAGACATGAAATTAGGTTTAGAAAAATATTGCAATACAACGATATTTGATTTGTGTTGCTGCACGATACGAAATGCCTTTATATGCCTGTGTATTGTGTTGCCTTTATATGCCTGTGTATTGTGTTGCCTTTATATGCCTGTGTATTGTGATATCCCGGGTGTCAGAGATATTGTGACAGCTCTAACAGGTTCTTATACTAAACACTTGATTATTATTGTTGTCAAAAGACAGTGTGGTGACAGTCATTAGTAAAATGGAATAGATGTCAGCTTATCTTTACTTTAACAAAGCGGAAAGGAAATCGTTTCGTAAATCAACTTTTTCTGTTCCTTCCTAACATCAACCAAACTGAGATTTATTCAGTTTCGTTATGATGTGTTGTGTAAGAAGTAGTAAAATGTAATGCTACAGAATTAAGTCTTTCTGATCAACTGTATAGCAGGTATTAAACACTATTACTATATATTATACCCACATCACTGAGTAATCGTCAGTGATCTGAGTTCACGTTTACCACATCGGCATATGTGGTCAGGGTGTGTCCTTATTATATCACGATATGTGTGATTAATTTAAGAAAAATCATATCAAATTTTAGCTTCATACGCCAAGCGGTTGAATTTTACAAAATCTGGTGCTCGGATCACTGAAGACTACTTTTCAGTGCCCCTAGCACCCAAATTTGGTAAATTAACCAAAAATAAATTTAAAAAAAAACAATGGTACACTTGTCTACAGTATAATACCCTGACTACATGTAGCCGTGGTCTATCACAGTCAAACATTGGACATCGACCACCAACTTATTCTCTTCGGGTCAATTTGTGACGGGTAAATGATATTATAAATCACATATCAAATTAAACGCGGAAATCCACTAGCTCCCAACCAACACACACACTTAACTATACAGAACAGTATCTCCAAGCAAACAAACCCCCTTCAAAAAAACCCAGAACAAGCTCCGATCCAACACACACCCGACCCTAAAAAGTGTAAAACCAGCTTCACATCAACTCACTCTCTAAAAAGGATAACGCTAGCTGCGAACCAGCAAACACCCTAGCGTAAAGGTTTAAACTCAACTCACTCTCTAAAACTAGCTGAGAACCGACAAATTCTCTAAAGAGTAAAAATCTAGCTTCTGACCAACACTCCGAAAAGATTCCCCAAAAAGTAGTTGCTACAAATTTCAATCGATTTAATAATGCTTAAAAACAACTGAGTTTAACAACGATCACAGACGACAGGGGTATGCCATTCTGTCAATCAAAACTAGTACTGGTAACATCAACGTTATGTCACGTTTGGTTTCATTGTATCGTCATATTGTTTGTAAATACAAGTTCCCACTTTAAGGAGTCGTTTTATAATTTATAAAAACAAAGTCATGTCCACAATTGACGTAATGTGTGCCTTTCCTCCTCTCCACAGGCGGTGGCATTCACACTTCTTACTAGATCCAACCGGTCAATGTTTTCTAATGGATAGTGGACGCAGTCATGAGTCCGAATTCATGTTCGTAACAAGCGTCTACAACGTCCAGGTACATATCGCGACTGACAGAAAATTCAACAATATGCTCAATACTCTCAGTCACGATAGGTACCTGGGTCCGATTATCGTCAACATTTTACTTTTCGGCCAAACTTATTTTTGCGTATCCAACCTATCAGTTCTGTAAATGTTAGTTATTATTGTATCTGCTGGACGTGTATCCGTGTGACCCGTGATCTCTAGATGACGCATGCGTAGTCGGGGGTGTGGGATGTCTAACAACTCTTACCCCACTCTGGGGTGACCTTGACGTCCGAGAGGATGACCCTCCTCGGCTCGTGGTGCTGGAAGAATGCCGTGATGTCGGACTGCTATCATCGTCCTCAATGGAGGACGTCGAGGGTTCCTCTCCTTGTCTCAAAGCCTCCGCCATCTCCTCAGCGCTCTCGTTTAGACGGTTAGCTATCCTCATGAGGTAGGTTGACGCGAGGGCTTCTCGCGCTTGTCTCTCGTCATTACTGTCCAAAGGTTGGACATATTCTTCGACGTCGACGCCGGTGGAGTCCAACAGTGATGACTGCAGGTTACGACGCGTTAGTCGCGCGAGAGTAGACGAGCTATCGGATGTTCGCGAAGGCTCCCGACCTCCCCTCGATATGCCTACTCTATATGAGGTTCTCCTAGATGAAGTTTCCCTAGACGGGGTTTCACTAGATGCAGACGTCTCTCCTTCTTGGCTTTCGGTCACTTCCGGTACGTCTTCCCCACCCCCGTAATATACGGGACGTTCCCAGCTGTCAAGTAACACCAGCTGGTGAGCAGGAACAGGGTTCTTTAAGTCGAAATTTTGCTCTGTCTCAACTTCGCCCAAACCACTCATTTCTGACAAAAATCCTAATTCACTTGGGTTATTGAATTTGCACCCAATGAATATTTCGTCGTCGTTTGCCTCCGCCGTACACGTGAATTCTGTCTCCCGCTCCTTTATCTGCTGCTGTATGGTGAACAACTGTCGGATATCGTTACTCGCGCGCGCTGTCTTGAATTTGTCGTACATTTTTTGAAGGTCAGATCCCTGCGTGCAAATGTCCACAAACCGCGTATTGATCTTCTGTTTTTGCTCTTGGGTTGATTCGCGTAGAATCCTGATCAGCGCTTCCTGACGCTTCTCTAACAACAGTCGGTATTCTATAAACGTGTCTTTGATAGAAGACTTCAGCTGGCGTTCCTGTAAGTCTAGTTGTTTGGAGGCATTAGCCAGGGAATCTGTCCGACCTTTCATTTTACCGAGGAAGTCTTTACTTTTCTCCTCGATTACATTGAAATCTGTCGAGCTTTCATTCAAGGCTTCTGATACATCCACGATGTTGTGTCCCTGTTGTTCTTTGTGGTCTAGGACAGTACAATCTCGACACACTGGGATCAGACACTCCTTACAGAAAAAGTTCAAAGGTTGATTATCATGTTTTGAACAGACATTTTGAGATTTTGCTTGCACAGTCGACAAAAAGTCCATCATTTGTATGACGCGATGATCTCTGGGGAGGGCTTCGATTTCGCTACGACTTAAGAATATCTCCACTCTGCATTCTGGACATTTGAGCACTCCCTCAAACGTTTCGTCCAGCCATGCCACTGACCTGCGTTGGTTTTGTTGGTTGTGGTCGAACACCTGTTTGAGACAAGGCAGACAGAATGTATGGTTACAGGGAAGGGACTTTGGGGATCGCTCACTCTGGTCAAAGCGTTCGTTACATATGTGACATCGAAGGAACTGTTCTTCAAATGCAGCCTCATCCACGATCAGACTCCTCTTCGTCATGTCCGTCGGGTCGGCGCTGTCTGTAGCGGTCGCCATGATGGTGCAGTGGTGCCTGTGAGGAACGGAAGTAGATGTAAGTAACATGGTAATTTCAACAGAATGTCGCAGAGATGCAGCGTTAGACACTGTTACTGAAATAGTTCCTAATATTGGGGACGCCTCAAGTCCTTAATAGTAAACAATGGGGACGTTTGAGGTCATAAACAAATGTCAATAACCATTCGGGGCGTTATAGGTATTAACTAAGAAATATTGAGGACGTATTAGGTCCTAAACAATAAACACTGGAGACATATTAGGTCCTAAACAATAAACACTGGGGACATATTAGGTCCTAAACAATAAACACTGGCGACATATTAGGTCCTAAACAATAAACATTGGCGACATATTTGGTCCTAAACAATAAACACTGGTGACAAATTAGGTCCTAAACAATAAACACTGGCGACATATTAGGTCCTAAACAATAAACACTGGCGACATATTAGGTCCTAAACAATAAACACTGGCGACATATTGGGTCCTAAACAATAAACACTGGCGACGTATTTGTTCCTAAACAATAAACACTGGCGACACATTAGGTCCTAAACAATAAACACTGGCGACACATTAGGTCCTAAACGATAAACACTGGCGACACATTAGGTCCTAAACAATAAACACTGGCGACACATTAGGTCCTAAACAATAAACACTGGCGACACATTAGGTCCTAAACGATAAACAATGGAGAGGTTATAGTCATGTTTCTTTGTATGAAAAAAAACCCACTTTTCATTTATTTTTTATTTTTTTAAATCATCTATTTCAGTAACTAATGTCTTTAATCTATGCACAGTTTCTTTTGGGCGAACTAATCTTGAGTCTTCAAAATAAAAAAGTGAAGAATAATCCGTTTATTTCACTTCTCACCAAGTACCCGATATACAAGAAAATAATCAGAATATGTATCCGGTTATGACGCAATGTATTAATGGTTCATGTAGTGCAATATAAAAGTAACCGCTTTATGAACACCCTATCCCAATAAAGCTTAGGACGTAATCCGCATATTGATGTTGGACTCATTCCAACTATGTTATCTACGCCGTAACCAATGCTGTACCTTGTCACAGAGTCTAGTACTAGGGTCTAATCCTTGTCATACAGTCTAGTCCTTGTCCTATAGTCTAGTCCTTGTTCTATAGTCTAGTCCTTGTCATACAGTCTAGTCCTTGTCATACAGTCTAGTCCTTGTCCTATAGTCTAATTCTTGTCATACCGTCTAGTCCTTGTCATGCAGTCTAGACCTTGTCATGCAGTACAGACCTTCTCCTATAGTCTAGACCTTGTCATACAGTCTAGTCCTTGTCCTACAGTCTAGTCCTTGTTCTATAGTCTAGTCCTTGTCATACAGTCTAGACCTTGTCATACAGTCTAGTCCTTGCCATACAGTCTAGTCCTTGTCCTATAGTCTAATTCTTGTCATACAGTCTAGACCTTCTCCTATAGTCTAGTCCTTGTCATACAGTCTAGACCTTGTCATACAGTCTAGACCTTGCCATACAGTCCAAACCTTGTCCAATAGTCTAGTCCTTGTCATAGTCTAATTCTTGTCATAAAATGAAATCCCTGTCCTATAGTCTAGTCCTTGTCATACAGTCTAGTCCTTGTCATACAGTCTAGTCCTTGTCATACAGTCTAGTCCTTGTCATACAGTCTAGTCCTTGTCATACAGTCTAGTCCTTGTCATACAGTCTAGTCCTTGTCATACAGTCTAGTCCTTGTCATACAGTCTAGTCCTTGTCATACAGTCTAGTCCTTGTCATACAGTCTAGTCCTTGTCATACAGTCTAGTCCTTGTCATACAGTCTAGTCCTTGTCATACAGTCTAGTCCTTGTCATACAGTCTAGTCCTTGTCATACAGTCTAGACCTTGTCATACAGTCTAGACCTTGTCATACAGTCTAGTCCTTGTCATACAGTCTAGTCCTTGTCATACAGTCTAGACCTTGTCATACAGTCTAGTCCTTGTCATACAGTCTAGTCCTTGTCATACAGTCTAGACCTTGTCATACAGTCTAGTCCTTGTCATACAGTCTAGTCCTTGTCATACAGTCTAGACCTTGTCATACAGTCTAGACCTTGTCATACAGTCTAGTCCTTGTCCTATAGTCTAGTCCTTGTTCTATAGTCTAGTCCTTGTTCTATAGTCTAGTCCTTGTCATACAGTCTAGTCCTTGTCATACAGTCTAGACCTTGTCATACAGTCTAGTCCTTGTCATACAGTCTAGTCCTTGTCATACAGTCTAGACCTTGTCATACAGTCTAGTCCTTGTCATACAGTCTAGTCCTTGTCATACAGTCTAGACCTTGTCATACAGTCTAGTCCTTGTCATACAGTCTAGTCCTTGTCATACAGTCTAGACCTTGTCATACAGTCTAGACCTTGTCATACAGTCTAGTCCTTGTCCTACAGTCTAGTCCTTGTCCTATAGTCTAGTCCTTGTTCTATAGTCTAGTCCTTGTTCTATAGTCTAGTCCTTGTCATACAGTCTAGTCCTTGTCATACAGTCTAGACCTTGTCATACAGTCTAGTCCTTGTCATACAGTCTAGTCCTTGTCATACAGTCTAGACCTTGTCATACAGTCTAGTCCTTGTCATACAGTCTAGTCCTTGTCATACAGTCTAGACCTTGTCATACAGTCTAGTCCTTGTCATACAGTCTAGTCCTTGTCATACAGTCTAGACCTTGTCATACAGTCTAGACCTTGTCATACAGTCTAGTCCTTGTCCTATAGTCTAGTCCTTGTTCTATAGTCTAGTCCTTGTTCTATAGTCTAGTCCTTGTCATACAGTCTAGTCCTTGTCATACAGTCTAGACCTTGTCATACAGTCTAGTCCTTGTCATACAGTCTAGTCCTTGTCATACAGTCTAGACCTTGTCATACAGTCTAGTCCTTGTCATACAGTCTAGTCCTTGTCATACAGTCTAGACCTTGTCATACAGTCTAGTCCTTGTCATACAGTCTAGTCCTTGTCATACAGTCTAGACCTTGTCATACAGTCTAGTCCTTGTCATACAGTCTAGTCCTTGTCATACAGTCTAGACCTTGTCATACAGTCTAGACCTTGTCATACAGTCTAGTCCTTGTCCTATAGTCTAGTCCTTGTTCTATAGTCTAGTCCTTGTTCTATAGTCTAGTCCTTGTCATACAGTCTAGTCCTTGTCATACAGTCTAGACCTTGTCATACAGTCTAGTCCTTGTCATACAGTCTAGTCCTTGTCATACAGTCTAGACCTTGTCATACAGTCTAGTCCTTGTCATACAGTCTAGTCCTTGTCATACAGTCTAGACCTTGTCATACAGTCTAGTCCTTGTCATACAGTCTAGTCCTTGTCATACAGTCTAGACCTTGTCATACAGTCTAGTCCTTGTCATACAGTCTAGTCCTTGTCATACAGTCTAGACCTTGTCATACAGTCTAGACCTTGTCATACAGTCTAGTCCTTGTCCTATAGTCTAGTCCTTGTTCTATAGTCTAGTCCTTGTTCTATAGTCTAGTCCTTGTCATACAGTCTAGTCCTTGTCATACAGTCTAGACCTTGTCATACAGTCTAGTCCTTGTCATACAGTCTAGTCCTTGTCATACAGTCTAGACCTTGTCATACAGTCTAGTCCTTGTCATACAGTCTAGTCCTTGTCATACAGTCTAGACCTTGTCATACAGTCTAGTCCTTGTCATACAGTCTAGTCCTTGTCATACAGTCTAGACCTTGTCATACAGTCTAGTCCTTGTCATACAGTCTAGTCCTTGTCATACAGTCTAGACCTTGTCATACAGTCTAGACCTTGTCATACAGTCTAGTCCTTGTCCTATAGTCTAGTCCTTGTTCTATAGTCTAGTCCTTGTTCTATAGTCTAGTCCTTGTCATATAGTCTAGTCCTTGTCATACAGTCTAGTCCTTGTCATACAGTCTAGACCTTGTCATACAGTCTAGTCCTTGTCATACAGTCTAGTCCTTGTCATACAGTCTAGACCTTGTCATACAGTCTAGTCCTTGTCATACAGTCTAGTCCTTGTCATACAGTCTAGACCTTGTCATACAGTCTAGTCCTTGTCATACAGTCTAGTCCTTGTCATACAGTCTAGACCTTGTCATACAGTCTAGACCTTGTCATACAGTCTAGTCCTTGTCCTATAGTCTAGTCCTTGTTCTATAGTCTAGTCCTTGTTCTATAGTCTAGTCCTTGTCATATAGTCTAGTCCTTGTCATACAGTCTAGACCTTGTCATACAGTCTAGTCCTTGTCATACAGTCTAGTCCTTGTCATACAGTCTAGACCTTGTCATACAGTCTAGACCTTGTCATACAGTCTAGTCCTTGTCATACAGTCTAGACCTTGTCATACAGTCTAGACCTTGTCATACAGTCTAGTCCTTGTTCTATAGTCTAGTCCTTGTTCTATAGTCTAGTCCTTGTTCTATAGTCTAGTCCTTGTCATACAGTCTAGACCTTGTCATACAGTCTAGACCTTGTCATACAGTCTAGTCCTTGTCCTATAGTCTAGTCCTTGTTCTATAGTCTAGTCCTTGTTCTATAGTCTAGTCCTTGTCATACAGTCTAGACCTTGTCATACAGTCTAGACCTTGTCATACAGTCTAGTCCTTGTCCTATAGTCTAGTCCTTGTTCTATAGTCTAGTCCTTGTTCTATAGTCTAGTCCTTGTCATACAGTCTAGACCTTGTCATACAGTCTAGACCTTGTCATACAGTCTAGTCCTTGTCCTATAGTCTAGTCCTTGTTCTATAGTCTAGTCCTTGTTCTATAGTCTAGTCCTTGTTCTATAGTCTAGTCCTTGTCATACAGTCTAGACCTTGTCATACAGTCTAGACCTTGTCATACAGTCTAGACCTTGTCCTATAGTCTAGTCCTTGTCATATAGTCTAGTCCTTGTCATACCGTCTAGGCCTTGTCATACAGTCTAGACCTTATCCTATAGTCTAGTCCTTTTCATAGAGTCTCGTTATGTCCTAGTGTTTAGTCCTTGTCATTGAGTCTAGTTTTTGTCTTATATTTTTAATTCCTGTCATAGAGTCTTCTACTTGTCCTAGAGTCTAGTTCTTCTCCTATAGTATAGTCATTGTCCTATTATCTGGTCCTTGTCCTAAATTCTAGTTCTTTTCATCGAGTCTTCTCATTGTCATAGAGTCTAGTCATCGTCGTACAACTATTCCTTATCATAGATATTAGTTCTTGTTTTAGAGTCTAGTATTGTGATGTAATATCGTCTTTGTCATTGAGTCTACTACTTGTTTTAGATTCTAGTATTGTGATATAATATCGTCTTTGTCGTTGAGTCTACTACTTGTTTTAGAGTCTAGTATTGTGATATAATATCGTCTTTGTCATTGAGTCTACTACTTGTTTTAGAGTCTAGTATTGGGATGTAGAGTTTATTCCTTGTCATATAGTCTGGTAGTCGTAGAAATTAGTATCATAGAGTCTAATACAACACGATCCCATTTTATCAGCAATATTAATCAATATGATATTTTCATTGTATTACCAAAAAAAAACAACTATAATCAAGAATAGTAATGGACATCTATTGATACACAAATTAACCTGTCACGTATACATTAGTAATCCTGTCTTATCACCAGATACTAACAGACCAGTTTTATTCCGTAGATGACGTAGCATTACGAATCACATAGCTCATTGTGGCGATATTAGATTAATATTTTATCCTTATAAAGGGAAACATATTAATTTCGAACATGTCCCCGTTGGCTCGCCAAGGATACAGTCAAATGATGGCTAATAATGATTTATTCCATCGAAATGGAGTGCTGCGTACATTTCTATTACCTGTTCTACTTTTGCCAGATTTAAATGTGGTACGATACAAGGTAAATATCGGCACCGGGCACATTTGGTGGTTGTTTAACTTAAACAACAGACAATTGCACAGTTTTGATCAAAAAAGGGTCACAAGAACCAAATATAGACCATGATTAGAGCTGGCAATGAACTAAATCGATAATTGGCTTCTGGTTGACTCAGAGACTACCAGACAAAGGTGGCGCCGTGCCAGCAACTGTGTCACCTCGAGGACACGAACACACCAGGGTACGGACAATTAAACTGAATCATACCATTAAATAAAATAAATTTAACTGTTTTTATCAAGATCGTCTTTCACATTAACACTTGTAAACCAGAGATAATCATGTTATCAGCTTCAACGAAAATTCCCTTGTTAATAAACTACAATTTTTAAAGAGATAATTGTAAATTAATGGCAGAACAATTTCACGTTTTGCTTAAACGTTCTTTCTTTCAACAATGTATCTGATAAACAATTTCACGCTAATCAAATCAATTATGACTCACTACCACTAATTTTCTCAATTACAAAATCGATATTCTGTTGATTTTCGATCTTATTCTCCGTCAACACAAATAATTAAAAACAGTTAAATGGCGGATACTGAATACTGCTAGCCTTACCTTTTATAAAGAGGTTGAAAATGCTGAAATCGGCTTTTCCTTGCTTAGCTTTCGTTAAAAATGAACAGAGATCGAAATAATTACCAATATATAAAAGCCAACGTGAAATGAACACGTGACTAGGTATATATATATACCACCATACGTATTTTATTTTGTAAATAGTCGGGATGTAAACAATCTGTTCCTTGTTATGGCTACAAGGGGGCGGGGACATTCTGGAGACCCACGTATCACACCAAGATGTGTTGGCGACAATATCAGACATTGCTAATTTACATATTATTGGGCTCACCAATACACATTTTACAACTATTACACTTTAAAAATTATTAAAAAAACATATGTTTCGAATCTCAAATACTACTTTGACACTTAGCTGGATATGTTTTAATTTAATTGAACTATTAAAAATGAAAAAAAATTCCATATGTTAAATTAATAAACATTAAAAGCTTAATAGAGGTTAAATATCCCGCGGCCTCACTAACAATTACACCCTCTCATGAATATATTCATGAGTTTTCTTTGTCGTCCCAAACCTTGTAAATAGCGCCTTAGTCATACCTAGATACATAATATTGATCTAACACGGCTGACTGGACAAGGAAATCGAGTTATAGATTAGGTCATTTGAGGTGACAGGTCGAAGGTCAAACACCAAATATACACGTACACGCGTTGATAAACAATGAAAACTTAACTATGACAATGTCCGTATATGTACAGGTGAACAAGTATCAATAACTAGATCGTAGCCTCGAACATGTGTATATAGAGTTCTTCAATGGCTGTATAGCATACATAAATAAGACGAGAAACAGTCGGCCTCACGTGATTAGACCCCAGCTTCATATAGGTGAAACCACACCTGTGAAATACACATGTGCAATGCACCTGCAAATACATACCTGAAACGCTAATTGCATGTGATATCAGAATTTGTCAGAAATATGCTGAATCTGTCGATATAAACATAAGTCCAGACGGTTAAAATGGAGATCGGCAGAGAGGTCGTTTACACATACACAATGTACAGTAAATCCTACATGTTTCGACTTGTACCAGAGTACATACTGGGAGTCTCCATTATACCTGTAATATCGATTTAGGTCTGGGGTAGATATTATCACAGGTAACACGTCTCTGTGTACTATACTTATTTCAATGTGGGGTTTGTTAAACACACAACAACAAAAAAGATTATATGACAGAGATATTGAATTAGGAAAACTTTCAACGTTGTGTTGTCTCCCTTTGAACGGATAATAAATCTCTACTCAACACAAGGGACATAACCCGTTCTAACTGACGTAATGTTATCCAGGGATTACGGAACAGCCGGGTTCCAAAATGAACCAGACATCATAACCGATTCCAACGGTGCCTAACGCAGTCACTGATTTAGGAATTGGAGTTAGGAGTGGGGTGTGGTCAACACTTTCTGAAGTCATGCATGTGTGTACTCTCCTTTAGCGGGTCGGGGGCCTTGCCTAGGACATCTACAGTGCAATTTAGCTTTGCTATTCAATTCAATTTTATGTTATTTCAATATTGTATTACATTTTCTTCAAATTTTGACTAAAACATAATGAAAACATATTAATTCCAGTTTGATTTAAAACAGAAATAATATCAAACTTAGCGATATTTTTCTGTATTCTGCAACATATTTAGCGGATTTTCAAACAAAATGTAGCGGAACTTTGAGTATGGTACCCTACCCTTTCATGGTAATGTATAACAATGTAATTATTTAATGATAAAAAGCGTATTGATATAAGGATGAGGAAACATAGGAGAGCGGAACGAGGCGAAGAACAGTATTGATGTTGGGTTACTGATTTTTTTTTATATGAGATAGCAACACAGAAATATTGATGTTTAAGACATTGAATATCGGCGATTAAAATCGGAGTGGGGGAGGGAGTACGGATCCCGAGAAACTCTCAGTGCAGACCCCTCCTCGAATCCGTCCCGAGGGGAGGAGTCGGGGAGGAGGTCAGGAATCTTTAAATACACTGCAATACTTTAGTACTAACTGTTTTCCCACTTGATACAGTAGTTTGGGGTTTATTTATCATCGCGTACATGTGGTCTAAAATCAATAATATTCAAATCAGAAACTGGCTCGTTCAAACCATGATAAAAGTGAAAGTAAAGCTATGTTTATTTTCGAGCAGAAAGAGGTTAAAAATCAGTGCTTCTGATGTTGTGGTACTTAAGCTTAAACGTCGAACCGAGTGTGGCGGATTTTTTTCTGGTGTTGTTTAAAACTTTGTATTGTTTTACGGCAAACCGGCGATATGTAAGTCAATTAGGGTTATTTTAAAGTGAAAATATCAATCGATATAAAACGGTGGCCTTCTAGATATTTCTCTGTCTTGACCTTTTGCCATGTATGCATCGGATATC
Organism: Mizuhopecten yessoensis; assembly: GCF_002113885.1. NCBI lineage: Eukaryota > Metazoa > Mollusca > Bivalvia > Pectinida > Pectinidae > Mizuhopecten > Mizuhopecten yessoensis. The sequence continues at coordinate 125,351 of NW_018480017.1, read as the reverse complement.
TCTATATAACAGTATACTTACCTGTTAAGCCGACAGTTATGCAGCACGATAATCGCACTAAGGCCAATGGATTACTGCGAGGTTACATAGCGATCCAACTGTCTCATGACTTTTCAAATCATTAGTTTTGCTACATGATAAAGGTTTTAAAAGACAAGAAAATACTAACTGATCATTTGGTACTTAGCCATGTAAAAATGTACAAAAATCTACTCCTGTTAAACCCTCTTTTAACCATACCAGCGTGAAAGCCTGTACCAGGACAAGGTCGGACTAGACCAAGGTCTTCAACAGTGTTGTAATTACACCTCCTCCACACATACACACGTCTGACAAATCATTACGTACTGACACAATAATGTATATATCGAAGGAGAAACCGTACACAAACGAACACATTCCCACTGTGTGTATCAATATCGTGTGTTTATTATCTGCTGGTATTTTTGACTGAAAGTTTATTTACGGAACTGTAGTGTTGGCTAAAGGAATTAAAACAGAAAGAAACTTTTAAAACCGCGCTGAACACAGAAAGTAGTGTCAGAGTTTGACTAACATTGTCTCTATAACCCCTTATGTAGGGAAAAGTCAACATTGCGATGATTAGTTCACCAATTATAAGTATACCGTAGATATGCAGTGTATACTCTTCGATTCTGTCTGGTAAGGTCACAGCTGGAAGTTCGAGGATTTCTAGACCTGGTTATTCCTGTACATAGGTTTTGGCAGGCGTGAAACACAGTTAGCGACTTGTCGGGTAGATTAATTGTTTACTAGGTCTGTAATCCTCTGTATTAGCCATTTTAATTCTCTACAATTGACCGGGCCATGGACCTTGGCCGTACGATTAGGACACGGTGTGCTCAGATCGCGATGTATTATTGCTAGTTTCTTGTGGATTCTACAAGACCGAAATATTCTATTGATGATGGGCTACATCGGGACATTTTTTATTGCAAAAATATGGAAAGAGGAACCACGCTTCTCGGTTGGAAATGACACGTAATAATTTCAACAAATTCACGCACATTTTATTTTGAATGAACGAGATTAAATATGTCGAATGCCAGACCAGTCGGTTCTTCCCGCCATTTCCCGGAAAAAGCTGGATCCCTCCCTGGGACTCGCCTCGTTACAGATACGTACCTAGGGGTGCCCAGAACAATGGCAGTCTCAACTTCTCCGAACACCACCATGCGAAACACGTCTGTGGTCACTAAACAACCGACCAAGTGTAAAACGAAAGACTCGAAGCAGCCGAGGTTTATGAAGGAGAGTAATGTAGACAGTGGACTGACCATCCTCCCGTGGGAGGATTTCATCTATGAGCCCCGGGTCCTTAACGACTTGTTCATCCTGGAAAGAGACGGGGTTATAACCTATGACCCCGAGGAGGTCAATGTCTTCTTTCACGCAACTCGGATGATGACGCCAACTTTTGGGGATGTATCGGAAAACGGCAAATCATGGTAAGATATATCCAATGCATATGTTTCATGAGCTTGTATTTCGTGTTTATAGTTCGAAAAAATCCTCAAAAACAGTACTAAATCCTATACAGAATCACGACTTTAATTATTGTTCTAAGTTGTAAAGCTTTCAATAAATACTGCATTAAAGTCCTGAACAGAATTATTGCTTTGTAGTTCTGTTAGAGTATTGAGTTAACAGTATTTAGTTATACACATTCGTAAGTTGTTAGCCACTGATAAAGACAGTATTTTTAAGATTGTAAAGTGTTGACTGTCTATAAAAGCGTTGTGTTTGAATTTGTAAGGAATCGGTCTTAACAGAGACAGTATTACCATTATTACGAGTCTGCCATCATTGTAGAATCTGTTTGAATAAATATTCACTCAACATTTTTACTATCGAATGGTCCTTACAGTTTTTATACAATAGGTATTGATTACACACTATGCTGGTTACCATTTAATTCTTTACTCTAGAACGCTAGCCTTTGTATGGGTCTGACCTTCATAACAGAGAGCGATTTTTCTACAAAACGTTTACAACCTTTATAGGGTGCTGACCATTACTGTAATGTTTTCACTCTAGAACGCGTACCTTTGGAGAGTACTGACCGTCATAACAAGAAATGATTTCACTCTAGAACGCTTACCTTTGTAGGTGCTGACCGTCGTTACAGGAAATGATTTCACTCTAAAACGCTTACCTTTGTAGGTGCTGACCGTCGTTACAGGATATGATTTCACTCTAAAACGCTTACCTTTGTAGGTGCTGACCGTCGTTACAGGAAACGATTTCACTCTAGAACGCTTATCTTTGTAGAGTACAGACCGTCGTTACAGGAAATGATTTCACTCTAGAACACTTACCTCTGTAGAGTACTGACTGTCGTTACAGGAAATGATTTCACTCTAGAACGCTTACCTTTGTAGAGTGTCCCTGCAGGTAAGGCGTAAGAATTGTATCTGCTTCCCCCATTTCATGATCGTAAGAGGCGACTAATTTTGGGAACTCATACTTTCTCTTCTTTCTAAACAACATTTTTATTCCTAATGTCCCCCTTGACAATACCTCACGTTTGGCCTTTGGTTGAGCGTTCGCCCCAGTGAGGAAGGCTTTGGGTTCTGTCCCCTGGCCGAGACATACCAGAGTCTGTAAAAATGGTAGTTTCTACTCCTGCTTAACGCTCAGCAACTTAAGAGTTGGGCGACTGGTTCGCCCGTTGTCAGTATAATGTGACCGGGTGGGATGTCCTGCTGTGTGTCTTCGGCAGTATGTTTCAGTGAGGTAGCACTATAAAGTCGGCATCTGTTCCGCGCTATCACAAGGAGACAAACACGAACATATCGCAGCCTCCCAAAACACACACGCATACACTACACGCATGCAACTTGCACACAGGGGAGATCGTCCTTAAATGACCATAGTTGTTGATAGGACGTTAAACAATACTAAACCAAACCAAACAAATAATTTCATTATAGAAAGCTTACCTTTGTTTGTGCTGACTGTCGTAACAGGAAATGACTTTACTTTAGAACGCTTACCTTCTTAGGTTGCTGGCCAACATAACAAGAAATGTTTACACTCTTGGACGCCTATCTTTGTAGCGTGCTAACCGTTATTGTTAGAAATGTTTTACTCTGGAACGCTGACTTTGTGGGGTGCTGACCGTCATAACAAGAAATGTTTATACTCTTGGACTCCTATCTTTGTAGCGTGCTAACCGTTATTGTTAGAAATGTTTTACTCTGGAACGCTGACTTTGTGGGGTGCTGACCGTCATAACAAGAAATGTTTATACTCTTGGACTCCTATCTTTGTAGCGTGCTAACCGTTATTGTTAGAAATGTTTTACTCAGGAACGCTTACTTTGTGGGGTGCTGACCGTCATAACAAGAAATGTTAACACTCTTGGACGCCTATCTTTGCAGCGTGCTAATCGTTATTGTTAGAAATGTTTCACTCTGGAACGCTTACTTTGTATGGTGCTGACCATCATAACAAGAAATGTTTACACTCTTGGACGCCTATCTTTGAAGCGTGCTAACCGTTATTGTTAGAAATGTTTCACTTTGGAATGCTTACCTTTGTAGCGTGCAGACCGTTACTGTAGAGGTTATTTCACACTAGAACGCTTACCACTCTTGGACGCCTATCTTTGTAGCGTGCTAACCGTTATTGTCAGAAATGTTTCACTCTGGAACGCTTACTTTGTATGGTGCTGACCGTCATAACAAGAAATGTTTACACTCTTGGACTCCTATCTTTGTAGTGTGCTAACCGTTATTGTTAGAAATGTTTCACTCTGGAACGCTTACTTGGTGGGGTGCTGACCGTCATAACAAGAAATGTTTATACTCTTGGACTCCTATCTTTGTAGCGTGCTAACCGTTATTTTTAGAAATGTTTTACTCTGGAACGCTTACTTTGGGGGGTGCTGACCGTCATAACAAGAAATGTTAACACTCTTGGACGCCTATCTTTGCAGCCTGCTAATCGTTATTGTTAGAAATGTTTCACTCTGGAACGCTTACTTTGGAGGTTGCTGGCCAACATAACAAGAAATGTTTATACTCTTGGACGCCTATCTTTGTAGCGTGCTAACTGTTAGAAATGTTTCACTCTGGAACGCTTACTTGGTGGGGTGCTGACCGTCATAACAAGAAATGTTTACACTCTTGGACTCCTATCTTTGTAGTGTGCTAACCGTTATTGTTAGAAATGTTTCACTCTGGAACGCTTACTTGGTGGGGTGCTGACCGTCATAACAAGAAATGTTTACACTCTTGGACTCCTATCTGTGTAGCGTGCTAACCGTTATTGTTAGAAATGTTTTACTCTGGAACGCTTACTTTGGGGGGTGCTGACCGTCATAACAAGAAATGTTAACACTCTTGGACGCCTATCTTTGCAGCATGCTAATCGTTATTGTTAGAAATGTTTCACTCTGGAACGCTTAATTTGTAGGTTGCTGGCCAACATAACAAGAAATGTTTACACTCTTGGACGCCTATCTTTGAAGCGTGCTAACCGTTATTGTTAGAAATGTTTCACTTTGGAATGCTTACCTTTGTAGCGTGCAGACCGTTACTGTAGAGGTTATTTCACACTAGAACGCTTACCACTCTTGGACGCCTATCTTTGTAGCGTGCTAACTGTTAGAAATGTTTCACTCTGGAACGCTTACTTGGTGGGGTGCTGACCGTCATAACAAGAAATGTTTATACTCTTGGACGCCTATCTTTGTAGCGTGCTAACCGTTAGAAATGTTTCACTCTGGAACGCTTACTTTGTGGGGTGCTGACCGTCATAACAAGAAATGGTTACACTCTTGGACGCCTATCTTTGTAGCGTGCTAACTGTTAGAAATGTTTCACTCTGGAACGCTTACTTGGTGGGGTGCTGACCGTCATAACAAGAAATGTTTATACTCTTGGACTCCTATCTTTGTAGCGTGCTAACCGTTATTGTTAGAAATGTTTCATTCTGGAACGCTTACTTTGTAGGGTGCTGACCGTTACTGCAGGAAATGATTTCACGATGGGACGCTTACCTTTGTATGTTGCTGGCCGTCATAACAAGAAATGTTTAAACTCTTGGAGCTTATCTTTGTAGCGTGCTAACCGTTATTGTTAGAAATGTTTCACTCTTGAACGCTTACTTTGTAGGGTGCTGACCGTTACTATATAGGAAAGGATTTCACTTTCGGACGTTTACCTTTGAAAAGTGCTGACTGTTACTGCAGGAAATGATTTCACGATGGGACGCTTACTTTGTATGGTGCTGGCCGTCATAACAAGAAATGTTTACACTCTTGGACGCCTACCTTTGTAGCGTGCTAACCGTTATTGTTAGAAATGTTTCACTTTGGAATGCTTACCTTTGTAGCGTGCAGACCGTTACTGTAGAGGTTATTTCACACTAGAACGCTTACCTTTGTAGGGTGCTGACTGTCGAGAATGTGGTAGAGCTGGAGAGGGTTCGACTATGGCTAACTGATAGAGTATCAGTGTTTGGTGTCACACTCGTTAAAAAGGAGGGAACTTTTGGTAAAAGTCAGAGAGGTAAGTCCTCGGCTTTATACCACAAATTTGATTTATATCTTATATAATTTTTGCAGTTCAAACATTCATTCAAATGTATTTTAAATTACATTGATGTGCATATAAAGGCAGCAATCCCTGCGTCTACGAATATCCCATTAACATCGTTTTCAAAAGCTTCGATACCTCAAAGTAAAATTTATCGCCGCTTGGTTAGTAGATATCAACTAGACTGGCACTGAAGTTACCTGTGAACAATATTTGTTGAATCCATGCCAAATACTGCTTAAAAATTAACACCGGGATACGGGAAGTAATCTTATGATGAAAAGGCGAAAATGACACCACTACATTTTGTGAACTGAAACTTTAGGCAGGAAGTACCATTAGATACAATAATGAATTGTCGTAATCCATAAGATACAATAATGAATTGTCGTAGTCCATAAGATACAATAATGAATTGTCGTAGACAATAAGATACAATAATGAATTGTCGTAGTCCATAAGATACAATAATGAATTGTCGTAGATCGGATACTGTGATAAGCTCCAGTAAGCTTGGATACTTTGATAAGCTCCATTGAGCTCTGATACTGTGATGATCTAATGGGCTCGCATAATGTAATAGGCTCCACTACGCTCAGATACTGTGATAAGGTCCAGTAGGCTCGGATACTATGATAAGGTCCAGTTGGCTCGGATACTGTGATAAGCTCCAGTAGAATCGGATACTGTGATAAGCTCCAGTAGGCTCGGATACTGTGATAAGCTCCAGTAGGCTCGGATACTATGATGAGCTCCAGTAGGCTCGGATACTGTGATGAGCTCCAGTAGGCTCGAATACTGTGATGAACTCCAGTAGCCTCGGATACTGTGATAAGCTCCAGTAGGTTCGGATACTGTGATAAGCTCCATTGGGCTCTGATACTATGATAAGGTCCAGAATGCTCGGATACTGTGATAAGCTCCATTGGGCTCGTATTATTAGATAAGCTCCATTGGGCTTGGATACTGTGGTAATCTTCCTTAGGCTCAAATACTGGGATAAGCTCCAGTAGGATCGGATACTGTGATAAGCTCCAGTAAGCTTGGATACTTTGATAAGCTCCATTGAGCTCTGATACTGTGATGATCCAATTGGCTCGCATAATGTAATATGCTCCAGTACGCTCAAATACTGTGATAAGGTCCAGTAGGCTCGGATACTATGATAAGGTCCAGTAGGCTCGGATACTGTGATAAGCTCCATTGGGCTCGTAGTATTAGATAAGCTCCGTTGGGCTTGGATACAGTGGTAATCTTCCTTAGGCTCAAATACTGAGATAAGCTCCAGTGGGCTTTGATACTAAGATAAGCTCAAGTTAGTTCGGATACCATGATAAGCTCCATTGAGCTCTGATACTGTGATGATCCAATGGGCTCGGATAATGTAATAAGCTCCAGTAGGCTCAAATACAGTGATAAGGTCCAGTGGGTTCGGATACTGTGATAAGCTCCAGTAGGCTCGGATAACGTAATAAGCTCCAGTAGGCTCGGATACTGTGATAAGCTTCAGTAGGCTCGGATACTGTGATACTCCTATGGGCTGGGATACTGTGATGATCCAATAGGCTCGGATACTGTGGTAATCTTCATTAGGCTCAAATACTGAGATAAGCTCCAGTGGGATCGGATACTGTGATAAGCTCCATTTGGCTCATATAATGAGATAAGCTCCATTGGGCTTGGATACTGTGGTAATCTTCTTTAAACTTAAATACTGAGATAAGCTCCAGTTAGTTCGGATACCGTGATAAGGTCCAGTAGGCTCTGATACTGTGATAAGCTCCATTTAGCTCGTATAATGAGATAATCTCCATTGGGTTTGGACACTGTGATAATCTTTTTTGGTTCAAATACTGAGATAAGCTCCAGTGGGCTCTGATACTGAGATCAGCTCCATTGATCTCTGATACTGTGATGCTCCAATGGGCTCTGATACTGTGATAAGCTCCGATGGGCTCAGATTCTGTAATAAGCACCAGTAGGCTCAGATACTTGGTAAGCTCTAGTAGGCTTGGGTACTGTGTATAAGCACCATTGAGCTCGGAAGCTAGGATAAGCTCTACTACTATAGGTTAGGGGTCAGAAAAGGGGTTAGCGCCTGAACTGTGCTGACATCAAGTGACACACATACATAAATAAATTTCAGTATCAAATGTAGCTTTGGTGACCGGAAACGCTGACAAGAGGAAAGAAAGGATTTTGTGTGATCTTAAAAGTTTTATAATCAGATTATAATTCTCAAGAATTTACCAAGATCAATCAACCGCACAGATTAAAATTCAATGTAAAAGAGTTTAATCACCATTTTAGACGAAATTGTTGACCTGTGCCAAAATTTCATTGAATTGATTTATATCTGGGCCATTTCGACTTGGTGATTATGCTAGGGTCTGGCAGGATTCAAGTTCTTGTGAGAAAACCTATATACTTTAATTTGGACCAGTCTTTAACATATATGCCAATTAATTGTTTCTGTAAACAATATAAGTGATTGACAATCAGATAATCCAGAAAATCGGACAAACCTTTTACATTTTAGTGTCAAGGTCACATCGTCACAATATTTGTTCTATAGGCCACACGTCCATTTTATTGAGTATATAGTCTGAAATACATGTCTCCTTTTAACAGTTTTGATGGGACAAAAACAGTCAGAACGTTCTCCATAGGATGTTTTTGAAAACTTCGCTCACCAGATTTGGTACTAAATACATTTAATGTTTTCTTGTAGACCGGAGCATGTCCACACAGTTTCCATACACGTTTTTTTCCCCCAGAAATTCTATGGAGGACGTTCTGACTTCAAAATTTGTTTAGGACTATTGATTGTATTGACTGACGCACATGTTCTTAAATCGCGATTGACGTTTTGTTCAGCCTGTCTAGGTTGAATACCAGATTAATAAGATGATCACCCAACTTTCCTCCATACAACGACATGTCCAATAGTATTCTCTCGACTCCATCCTCGTGACAGTGCCAAGTTGTATAAGACACTTTCTTCGTTTCATTACCATTTCTGAAATTATTCCTCATAATACTTCTTGTTACAGCGCCATGTCTGATAGTATTTGACCCAAAGAAGGGTAACATTCGGGACCAGCTGTACCACGCGTTCGTCAGGTCTGTCAGCGCTATGGACCACGGCAAGAAATTCTGTATAGAGGTAGGTTTCTCACTTTAACTGTATACGTTTTGTTATCCGTCAGTTATCTCCCTTCGTTATTCTGTAACAGGCGAGATTTCTACCAAGGTTCTCCCTCCGTTATTCTGTAACAGGCGAGATTTTATACCCATGTTCTCTACTTAGGGTTCCGTATACTAAGGAATAAGTAAGAAAGGCAAATACACACTTACAAGTACATTTATTATACCCCGTGGATATTCAGACGAGTCACATGTAATTATAGAGTAATATACAACACAGCACCTAACAATTACACTACCTCGTCCTCACGCTAGCTACTCATGGCTTCGGTACGTGTTAAATAAATGTAACGTTGATAACCACGTACCCCTGCCGATTCCATAAATATCTAAGCTACACTAGAAAAGTACCTACGACCTAACACCTACATTAAGAAAAAGAAAAGAGAGAAAAGCCAGAGAGGTGAGGTGACCTGAGACTCAACGCATCCGTCTGACTACCGAACCACACGTGCACTCGGCTATTTATACCGCCAACAATACCTGATATATTAACCAATAAGAAACAAGATTACATAACGTTAACGAAAATACCCTACAGTAGCGGGCGGAAGTAAATAAACTTCCGGTCTATTACTAACGACGCTGGATGAACGATAGCATGAACACGTATACAAAGTATCTAATACCCGTTACAATTCTGCGTCAGACGATTGGTTGTTAGAAGTTATTATAGAACATGTTCTTGTCCTGTCCAAATGTGACCCATGTCTTTATGATTGATCCCTACTTATCTCAGGGAATCTTGTAATGCTGACATCATCTGTCAATAAAAATAAACTTTTACCTCCATAGGTGAATCTCAACGGATGTGTGCAGAACTGGTGTACACGGGTCACTGGTGCCAAATGTAAGGCTGTTGGCGCCAAACTCATCATTACGAACGGTGAGGAGCGAGACCACTTCCTGTCTGCTGAGAACGTGGTCTGCTGTGTCGTCTGCTTGCCAGTGTGGGCCATACAGACAGGTATTCTACAGGTACGGTACTGGAAAACGGGATGATCTTGTTTCCCTAGCTTTTAGAATAACAAAGAAAAGTGTTGATATATGAAGACAAACCAATTATAGTTAGTTTCACACTAACAACTAATTTTTGTAAGATATTGGTTTGAAACCTAGATATTGAAATGGGATGACCCATAGTTCCATATTTTAGAAAAAAATCTGACGAAGTCATAAATAAAAAAAATTGTGAACCTGATATTTTCGATAATTCTCGAAGACCGTATTTCCATCAATAGAATTTCGAGTTCAAGACCTATAACTATAGAACTCATTATGTATATATATCTACAACGAAACACATGACACTGTATCTGTGTTGTAACACAGCATTATGGTTCTGTATCTATGGCACAGGCACATCGACACTTCCAGTACATGGACTACTTTCTAGATCTGACTATGGAGGAACTCAGACTTCATGGCTCTATGGGAGGAACAGCAAGTCAACGCGAGAAACTCTTCGCAGGTAAATATAATCTTCTACATTTGATATTAATTGATGAAAGATCTCGTAAGAGTTTTGCATTTCGCACTGTCAAAATTGGACGTTATTACTTTTCTCGAATATACTTATAGGATTTACTCGCATGAGAAACGATCAATAATGACATGGTTCTAAAACAAAATAAATCTTGTGTAAGGGTTTCAGTCTAAAAAATAAAAAATAAAAAAATAAAATAAAATAAAATAAGGACACCAATCTCTATTTCGAATACCGCATAATTGTCGAAAGTGTTACAGCTCGTATACTTCCCATTGTTTCAGACTATGTACGAACTAATCCTAACGATATCTTAAAATCTCCATATTCATACTGGTACTTTTCTGTGTTCTTCGTATACAGAAAACACACGTACCGGAGTGTTCCGGACGAAGCCTTCAGAGGCGGGTGTGGCATCTCTAGACCCTCGACGTGGAATGGAACTGGACGGACACAAGTACATCTGTATCAAGAAGTACGATAAAAAGGATAACAAACCCATGGAGGAATCTATTGACGAGCACGAAACGACAACCCTACATAACCTACTCGCTCACATAGCGAAAAGTAAACTGAAAAACGAGGGAATTGAGAACGAGGTGTGTGCAGGCTCTGTGGGCAGTTCTGATGAAGTCGCCGACAATCTGACGGACGATGTAAAGGCAAAGACTACACCAAGTATAGCCACTGACAAGGCTGGACTCCTTCACACTAACGTCCAAGTTCATCAGGGTGCGTTTTTAAATAAGACATCTGTTTCAAAGGTGCAATTGAAAGAAAACGCACAGCTGAAAGTATACGACGACGAAAATGAAATAATGGATGAAGATGAGAGGGGGGAAGTTGATAAAATGCAAATTCAGACAACATCAAAGGGTATAAAGAATACAGAGAATAAACAGCGAATGAGCTGGGACCAGGACAAAGACGTAATGAACGAAAGGATACGTGCTGCAACGTTAGAAACTACAAACGAGCCTCGAAATAACAATGTGTACGAAAACGGAATGGAAACGTTGCTTTTGAAAGGTTATTCAAGATGCAAAGAGGAAGAAGAAGAGGAAACATCAAAAACACCTAGGACAAAGAAAGTAAAAAAGAAGACGAAAAAACGGACTAATAGCGTGAATAGACGTAAAACGACTTTGTCGAATGGAGATTTCCAGTCGGATAATGGCACAACCGAAGGAAGGCCAGTTAGTAGGAAAGGATATGCAAATCAAGACAATGATTCGTCTGATGACAATGCTGAGGGATACAATGCAGGTGATAACATCACCAGTCTGTCCCAGACGGCGGAAGTCGACACCTACACACAGGAAGTACGTTCAAGGCGTCGGAAAAGGTCAAAGCAACTGACAAAAGTCTCCGAGTCATCTGGAGATGATAGTGAAGAGGAATTTACGAAATATTTACAGGATGCTAATTCTACAATTCTGAGAAATATCGACCAAGAACGATTATTCACTGAACGTCATTATCCCGATCAATTAAAAGGTGCGACGACGGACCAGGTACAGGCCAACCCCAAGCCCTACTTGTTACCGGAAGAAGACGAGTTCGACGGTAGGACAAGTAACATAATCCCAGTCGGAAAGACGGATAGGACGTATCTCATAGACAATACCGAGGACGATTTGCAACAAAACGGAGCTGAGGGCGACATTGAACTCACTGACTGTGAATTGGATGGTGATGGCGAGGAGGAAGATGAGGGTGGAAATACACAGGAGCAATCGGATGTAACGCAAAAGAAGAAGCGACCGAATACGACAATGGACCGTTCTAAGAGGCCAAGCAGATACGATTCGACGAGAAAGTACCTTGGAATCCGAACACCGCGACGTAATCAGCGACCCATGACGACAGACACCGTACAACATCAAGCCGTCTACGAAATGGAGCTCATGTGATGGATAGTTACAGGTGGTCATATCAGAATGTTTACAACCCAGTCTCTTGTTTTAGTATATGTAATCGACCGTAGGAAAGTCTTTCATTTCTGTCATGTGCTGATATGCATAGCTCATACGATGAGAGTTGTGATCGACGACGGATTACGGTAATTGCGTACGCAACCCTTTTATTAGGTCACATATATACGATAAAGTGTTACCGAAATAATGTTGTAACTCCTTGGATTTGTAAGTTGTGCTGTATGCTGTGGGAGATTCCATGTATTGTTATTGAAAAGCATTTTTATGTGTGTCGTTCCTCATGCAAAACTTGTCAGTGTACTAGGCGCGTGAAACGGTAAAATACGTCTCTATACAAGCAAGCGAGACCAACTAGGCGCGTGAAACGATAAAACACGTCTCCATACAAGCAAGCGAGACAAACTAGGCGCGTGAAACGATAATACACGTCTCCATACAAGCAAGCGAGACCAACTAGGCGCGTGAAACGATAAAACACGTCTCCATTCAAGCAAGCGAGACCATCTCATTTAGACCCTTTCAAACAGTTTCTTTGCAAAGGGTTCATGGGCATTTATGATAAAGCAGCGTGAATAAAGGAAAGGCGCCGTAAATTCTGTATCGAGGACCCGAATAAGTCGTTGTATGGTAAATATTGATAATGATGAAACAGTTGAATGTATCTTATTATTTGAAGGGATAGGTTTTGAACAGCTTGACATTATTGTTAGTGCTCGAGTCCCAGGTATCCGGGTTATTATGACGTCATACTATGTAGTGGTTCATTTGCTAAGGCCGGTTTACGGAGATTCCAGGTTAAGTTTGCCTTTAAGTTTGGATTAACTAAATTCTAGGTAGAAGATAAATTCTCGCAGATTTTGCGGTAATATTTCACTGTTTTCTCAGTTTATATCACCAATAAAAGAAAATGGTCAAGATATTTCGCATAGAAAACGGAAAGAAAAACAAAAACTACTTCAGATTTATTTTTTCGCTCATGTTACAAGCAACTATCGCCTTTTAAGTTGTTTGCGGGCTCATTTGATTAACTAAAAGGTAAAATGTATGTTACGTACGCACATATTGATTACGCACATAAAGGCAAGGTAAAACTTGGGAACCCTTAAATGTGAAAATTGGCCCAACCTACAACACACGAAAAAGTGTCGGGGTGATATTTTTAATCATATCAAATTGCAGTGAATGTAAACTATATAAATATATATCAATTTTGAATGCATTACAACACGAAATGGAAGTCATTAATGCTTAAAAATGTCATAAATCAGCGGGAACCCATCTTAATCTAGACCGACAGAAATAATCAAACCCACGTTTGTCTCACGGTTTTATTGTCTGGTTTGTGTTTTGGGACCAATGCAGCAGTGTGTGTGGATAATGTTTCGTGTTTTTTGACAGAACTCCAACTGTCAAACTACAAAGGGAAGTTCTGTGTTTGCTGGCTGTGCCCACCATCCTACAGTAACATTTAAATATGACACTGTGACACCTATACAATAACCTGAATGTTGTGTCTATCTAAATCACAGTTCACCTAGTGACTGTTGCCCCTAACTTGTTGTAACGTCACTATCATTGACTCACTGTTGGGCTGAAAGTCAACATCATCATCTTTAGACTAAAAGTCTACACTTTTGAATTTCGTATTTCATTGTATGTTAAGTTTCTCAAATGAGAATAAAACATGCACAAATCTTGATGGTATTTTTATTGTTTGTAAATAAGTGTTTTCTGACACCTGTTGCTATCTGACACATGCCAACCAAGAACATGACTATTGATTAAAATTAGTTTTCATTTTTATGCGCCTGTCAAATTTGACGGGAGTATTGTGGTATGGTTTTTTTTCCGTCCGTCCGGATCTCTTTGAAACTTAGTATACATTATGATCATGATGTGTTGTTGTGTTTCCTTGAAAAGAATTTTGATTCGACGTTTTTTGCAAAAGTTATTGCCCTTTGTTTATTTCAGTATTTGATTTTTGTCCGGCAATCTCCTCCTACATTTTTCAACGGATCTCTTTGACACTTGGTATACATTATAATCATGGTATGAAGTATGTTCAGTAAGAGCCGAGTTAAATTGTATCCACTCTGCAAAGGAACAAGTGCTTTCCCTAAAATGCCAAAAGTATCCATGGATACCAATCGGAATATGCATTTTAAGATACTGATGGATTCTGTGGAATGCTACACCCGGCCATTAGCAAAACGAGAGAATGCTTTTTGCATTCACTTTTGGGTGGGTTTAACAAGTCTCTGATTATAAACCACTCTCACCGATCTGCATAAGGATATCATGGTGTCAACAAAGAATCTTGTAACATGATATCTGGCTACAAACACTAACATTTCCTGCTGCCATAAAGATCTGGGCATGTTTAACAACTAAGGAAACCCTTCCCATCCATTTTTCAATTTTCCGAAAGACGAAGTTTTACACTTCATACCTCATACACGTGGAGGAGTATTTTTGTTCTTTTGTTCCAAAAGCTTTCTTTTCAAAGAAAAGCGAACAGCAATAAAAATGAATATAAATGTATTGTGGTAAACTATTTTGAGACCTTTATTCTGTTTGTTTTTTTGTGAAATCAGGACAATGGCCATGATCAAATCAACCAGGAACTTGCTAAGAAGGATGAAGTTATACTCAGCATAGGTTTATCATTGGTCACACACAGTAAAGGAAACTAGAGTTACCTCCCTTCCATTTCCAGTAAAGTTCTAGTTATTACAATTTTGATATAATAAATGGATATAATTTATTTGGATACAACAATGCTTAAATTGATATAGATATTTTATTTGATAAAACAAATGATTTATTTGTTTATAATACATTAATATGCCATCTAAATATCATATGTTTGCCTTAAAACAGCAGCTAATTAAACACAGAATACAACACAAATCTTGTTTTATTCAACAATAAGTGAAGTATATTTATAAAATTTGTAAACAGTTAAAATTAACAAATATCATCTTTGCATCTTAAAACACATGTACAGAAAAACTTATGGGTGGACCAAAAAGGGGTTATTTGGCCATATTTACTTTGCACGTCCTTTAAATTATTGAAAATTCTTTTGATATAGAGAATCACGTCTTCATCTTCCCTGTACCAATCTTTCAACAGTCAAGTTTCTGACATCTCACAAGTACACTGGTTCTTCAGTTAATTTCCTAACTTTGTCTGTTGTAGTTCTTCAGTCAATGGTTTCACTTTGTATTTAAATTAATATGCAGAAGACCAGTTTGAGTTTTAACATATTCTCCAGTGCTATCATATTGGCCTCTGTATGCTTCGAATGTTTATGAATTCATTCTGTGATGTTTGGTCGTAGTTTTGATACTGTGACAGGCTAACTCACAGTATCACACTGGTACAGCATAGACAGGCTGGCTGTTTGTAAACATATCACAGCTTCACCATCATGAGAATGTCTTCGCCATCAAGTTCAGTATAAACATAGATCCAATGGCAGTGGCCTTCCTATATGAAGATGTTACCATCACTGTCGTAGTGCTGAACCCAACAACAGACCTGTCAGGTGTCAACAGATGCCATTTCAACATCAGAGGGAAATCCTTGTTTCTTGTAGTTATTGATGCCAACCTGAAAAAGAGAACAAAATTGGTGACCTGTTTTCCGAAATAAACGCACATGCTCTCCCCCATTAACATGAGATGTTTTTAATGCTTGAGTATACCTAACAGGACAGGGGATGACAATAACAGACAGACCGTTGGCAATCATCCCTCATAGCAGATTGTACCCCAACTTTTGTGTATTTTGACTGCCTACAAAAATTTCACATTTACTGAAACTGTGAGCCCAATGAAAATTTATTGATCAACAATTATACTGATATTTCTGACTCTGCATATTGAAATCACTCATGTTCATACCACCAGGACCCTGACTATTACCCATGAAGTAAGACAAATACATACATCTAAAACCCTGACTGGCTCCCTGTAAAACTACACTATACCACTATAGATCTGTGAATGATCTGCTTGCCAATATTTTGCATGTTACACAATAAATAGCATAAGGGTGCTTATAAGTCTTAAGACATGACTAGGTCTAGATCTAAGGAGAAATATCCTAAGTCACCAAGTTTAAGTGACAACAAAATATCAAATCAGATTTACAAATTAAAAGACGAACATCCAACTGGCCACCTAACCATTTGGTTTGGTTTGGTTTAATTTTGTTTAACGTCCTATTAACAGCTAACTAAGGTCATTTAAGGACGTGCCTCCATGTGTGTTGCGTATGCGACAGCGTGCTTGCGTGTGTTTGCAGGAGACAGGGTATGTTGATGTGCTGGCCACCTAACCAACATATCTAGGTTTAACATTTTGCTTAGTCTTCATGTCTAGTTTGAGAAATCAATATATATTTCAAATGTTCAGTGAAGTGTAGAAAACTTTGCCTTGCTTAAGAAATTTTCTATAGCCAACATGTATGGCATGGGAAATGCACCACAACAAATTGATCAAGCTAGGCTCCATTATTGACAAGTATAAGTAGAGAAAATTGCCATAATATTACATAGTGATTTCTTTTGGCCTTGAAAAAGATTAGGACAGGATCCATTTTCAACAAGGTAAAGAATCGCAAGGCGATCCATAGTCCCCCATTGGTAATGATTTCTATATTTAACAACCAGTACACTTATGTCAGCAAGCATAGGCTTTGTGATTTATTTCTAGCACTACGCAATCCTAGGATTTCTTGAACACCAAAACTGGTAACTCCAGGTGAAATAGTATAGAAGATAAGCCCCGGATAAACTTTTCTTTCGGACGGAAGGACGGAGTGCAAACCTATAGTCCTCCCCACAAACCGGTGGGGGACAAATAAAATCATAAAAGGACATTTGATTTAGGTGTGACGGATTTGATTTCAAAGTTAGATAAATGTCTTATAACATTTACCAATCTGACTCACTAGATCCACTAGATCAAACTTGAGATATTCACAACAACCAAAATGGATGATATGTCCAGTCTACAGCAATATACACTGAAAACTTACCTCAAACGTTTTCAGTACATGGTCACAAGCATGGTAAAGATCAGTCAGCCCTTTCTTCAGGACATCTGTAGCGATTGCACCTGTATAATTATAAACATGTTTGTAAAATATAACATAAGGCCGAATAGCCCGAATAGCTCGCCAAGCTTTTATCTATACCTTTTTTTAAATCAGTAATATGGACAGGCTTTGTTCAGGTGGGTTTAAAATATTATGTTACAGTGTTCCAGATAGAAAGGGAAAGCAGAGCGCCACGCCCTGCCTTTATTTACACAACATGCATGGCACCCTGCCCTTTTTATTGACACTATACACATGTATTACAATGATGAGTGCTATAAAATAGATTTTCTTCCAAATAAAATATCTTTACTGAAAGTATCATTTGTCTGGAATGTTCACACACAAGTACCATTTCTTGGATTACACCGTTTACACAATATAAGTACCGTTTGTCTGGATCCGGAAGTTGATTTTGTTTTCTGATGGGTGAGGAATACTGTAACCACAGAACTGGACTTCAGGGCTAGAAAAAATACAACGTCTGATAAGTTTACGAATTGATCTCACCTCATTAATCGGTAGAATGAATCAATCACTGGTACATAATACCTAACTAATACACTTAGTAGTTACAGGGATTTTGTTATAATGTGACCTGCCTTTCCAAACATGCTATTTAAGATAATTTTGTAATGTCTTAAGATGTGTTGCCCTGGAAGTATCTGTCATATCTCCTTAAATGATGCAGTCTCCCACTAAATTCAGGTTTCACTGAGGATGTCTCCCAGTGCTTTCTGAGAAAAACTTTAAAGCATAAAAAATGTTTAGCTTTCAAAATTCAAGATGGCTCCTTGTTCGATATCTTTGTTTTCCAATCTGTCCCAAAATTCTATATGCAACAATATATGGACCATAGAAAACTTAACTTAATTCAAGATTGCCATGACCTATTTGTCGTCATGGTTTTCCAATCAGTCACAAAAATTAAAAAGCACAACTACAGATCTTGGGAAATAATAATGTAAAATTTGGGAAAAAATCTCTCCAGTACTTTCTGAAAGTACTATCTCACAAAATAAAAGGTGACCACCTTTCAGCCAGTTTGGTCGTCCTATGCAAAACTATGGACCATAATGAAAACCTACAGGTAAATTTTGAGAAACTTAAAGATCAGTTCTGAGAAAAAGGGCTAAGAATATTTCACTCTTAAAATTCAAGATGTTAAACTGTTTGCTGTCTTAACATTCATTCACAACTAGCTAGGAATGAAGGGAAGCCTATATGTGATATCCGTACAATAGTATTTCGAATAGAATCCCTCTAATACTTTGTGAGAAATTGTGCTAACAAGTATTGTACAAGATAGATGGGTGGCTGACAACTCATGGAGATTGACAAGCCAACCATCCAATGAAAAACCATCATCCTGAAAACATCTGATCTGACTTGGGATGGGGGTTAATTTCAAGCACTCACAGTATTTCTAGGACAATTTTGGAGGGGGCTTATTTGTGGTCAAATACGGTATCTGAACAAGTGCTACTCACTTTTTCATGATGATGTAGCGGAGAGAGTTACCCAATGTATGGTCTTCACCATGTAATACAAATGTTCTGCAGGTTTCATCCTCATTGTCAGTTTCTATCTGGAAATCAAAACATATAACTGAGTAAAATAAAATATATAAAATAATGCATCGACAGTCAAAAATATTAATTTAAAGGCAGATTTTATAGGATGAAACTTCTACTTTTTACCAAAATGGCCTTTTTCATTATGTTTCGGAAGTCAATATAAAATGTGAGAGTACTACAACTAGTAAGTACATGGAAAGCAAAATATGGACCAGTTTCTGAGTGACATTTTTAGTTCACTGTAGATGGCAAAACTGTTCCATTTTTTTCATTAAATGCAAACTTTTATGTGTCTCCCAGAAAGTCAACTATCTCTCTTATAAGTTGGGGGATACCCAGATACCATTTTTTCTTCAAAAATCCTTATTACAGACCTATGAATTGAGAAGCAATAAATCATTTTCACAATATATAACGTTATTATTATAGATATACACATTTTTTTCTATCATAAGTATACGGGTATAATGGAAGAGGGTGTTGCGCCTCTTTAAAAAAAACACCAAAAAAACAGTGTCATAACGCGTGACGTCTTTTTTCGCGACAAATATCTATCCGTAATTTCTTTTTAATCAATATGACCAGGTCCAGTACACTCTGCCGATTGAGCTATATAGCTGTAAAGACCTATAATAGCTCTATTGACCTATCTGAAATAGGTCTTTTGAGCTATTTTCAAGTGTTTTTCTTTTTTAAGGAAAACGGAACAAAGTCGCATTTAAAAGAAGATTGTATCATTAGGTTCAAAACAAAAGACATTAAATATAAGTATTCTTTTTAAAAATAATAATGTAAAGAAATCGGAAATTTTACATTTATGAAAAATGAAAATAAACATCTAAATGTATGCTTTTTGTAGTTAACATTACCTTATTGTTTTATGCGACTTTGCTTTAACTTAATTAAATTTGAAATCTGAGAAAATATAGCTCAATACAGCTATAATTTATAGGTGTATATAGCTATATAGGTCTTTATAGCTATATAGCTCAATCGGCAGAGTGTACTGGACCTGATGACAATCTAAAGTGGAAACATCTTCTGGCTTCAGAGGTTGCATTTTTGTGGATGTACTATGCTAATTATAACCCATGATGTGTGTTAAAGATGATATATGATCACATCCTCATAGGGACAGTACCACAAACAACAGTATATTAACGCGTCTGGATCCTGTATACATGCTTACCACTTCCAACAGACGTTTTTTCTCCATTGCAACGAAGTGTGTTTCTCGCCATGTGCAACTTCCGGTTTTAATTCAGGGGAGATGCTAACAACCAGATTAGTGACATGGAGTGACCAGAATATCGTGGAAGTGACCAATACTGGACACATTTATAACCTGTTATTGATTCATATCTATAGAAGATAAGATCGTAAGGTTTCCAAAAGAGATTTTTTTATCTAGAGCACCACAATAAAAGGGAGCGTACATGTTGAAATTAAGTCCTTATATACATTCGTTCCTGACGACAGCGCATGTTGTGGGGGATACAACAATCTCATATATAAATCATGTCTTAAATGTCGTCAATACTAGCCAATACTAGCTGTGGTGCAGTAATCCCTCAATGTATATAAAATAGTCTTGTCGACATTCAAAGTAAAGGTTTATTGAAACATGTACCACGTATCCTATGCTACAACTGATATTACATATTTATATATTTAGTGTACGTTATGTTTGATATTATAGGTTGTATGTTACAATTAATATCGCGCAGTGTACACATGTATTTCATAATTCATATTACATACTAAACACACGGATGTTACAATTAATATCGCATAGTGTACACAGTGTATTTCATAATTAATATTACATACTATACACCTGTATGTTACAATTAATATCACATAATGCACATCTGTATGTAATATTTCTATTAATGACAGTGTTATGGTAAATCCTCAGCTCTTTAGTTCCCGTTGTTGTTTATTTATTTTAATGGCTTTGGTATGGTAATCTTCAGCTCTAATAATTTCCTGTTGTTATTTATTTCTATTAATGACCTTGTTATGGTAAATCCTCAGCTCTTTAATTCCCGTTGTTGTTTATTTATTTTAATGGCTTTGGTATGGTTAATCCTCAGCTCTAATAAGTTCCTGTCGTTATTTATTTCTTTTAATGACAGTGTTATGGTAAATCTTCAGCTCTAATAAGTTCCTGTTGTTATTTATTTCTATTTATGATAGTGTTAATGTAAATCCTCAGCACTTTAGTTTCTGATGTTGTCTATTTCCTATGTAATGACACGTGTAACTACAACAGGTGTGTATTGCGTTAATCGTTTTTCGAAGCAGGAAGCGATAGAGATAATCTTATTGACAATCCGTAGCTCCGGGTTTTTTCAACGGTTGTCTACGCCAGACCTACATGATTTAAAGTCTACGATCTGAAACATTCTTTATGATATGGGTCATAAACAAACAATAGTAACCAGGTAACAAAACATGACTTCGCTGAGTAACATGAGTTGATTGCGCCTTGGACGAATGATAACAGGCTTCTGAACTCACATTGACTAAACGCTTATTGATATAAACTTATTATCGACAACGAAATATTTCCGAGCTAGCTCACGTGGATTTTCTCGGCGTTTTCTTTTAAGGAGTACATTTTTTCTCAAGGATTTCCCCACCATTGTGCTGTTGTTGGGGGATCCTATCTGAGCTACATGAGGCACATCGTTTGATTTACTCAACTGTAATTTATAAAGCAGATAAACTGCGTCAGGGTCGTCTTTTTATCCGTACTAACCGTGATCAATACATCAATAAAGTATGTTGTAGCTAAGGAAATTCTACAATACTAAGAGGGCGAATCAAATGTACTTCAGACAACGAATGCATACACAACTTCTGTTGGTGAATAACTATAGCCAGTATTAAGTTAATTTCAATTAAATCGATACTATTGAAATAAATTGACGATTATATATGCGGTGCAATTGGCAAAAATAATAATAATAATGTTTCTTAAGTGACATCAAGACAGTAATTTGAACTCAAAATCGATAATCTAAAAAGAGGACCAAAGAAAAGACTCAAGAAACGATACAAGAATAAGACCACGTGATCCGAAATTATAAGTCTTTTGCTTCATTGACTGCACCCGCCATGTTAATCTATATCAAATCTAGGAAATGTCACGTCGTTATAACGAAAACAGGATGAGTGACAACGAACCAGCATATTTTCCTATAAGATCACGATGGCGATCGTAACACTTGTGGATACTTTTCATCAATGTGCTTCTTTTGAAACACTGTGTTGTAACCCTCTCCGTCGGCACTCGGCATTCATCACGGAAGTCGTGATTTAAGGACCAAGCTGTTGAATACCGACTCAAATGTTACATGTAAACAATCTTGGTTTGAAAAGCGCGGATGTTACTATCAAAAAAGGGAGGGTGTCCGTCGGAAGGTCGCAATCGTCCCGCTTATCAAATGTATAGCTTAGAAGTAAGTCGTTACAGATGGTCATGCTATAAGTAAAGATCAAGGAAAGTGGATTGAGTAGAAGAGACTGTATTTTCTTTGATTGCAAACCCAGGAAGTTATATAATGCCGACGTGGTCAAAAAGATTTCCTGTTATTTAAAGATATCACTTTGCCGATTTATCAGGAGGTGAAACTGACGGACGTGAAAAGGTTTTATGTTACCAATCTTGATAAGCTCGTAAATAAATTCTTCCGCATATGAGAATAATAAGTCGGTCAGATGAGGGTCACAGTTTGTTCCTAAAGAAGGGGTGGGG